>NC_134687.1:388186493-388486493 GCF_050947455.1 Rhinoderma darwinii
AGCCTCCTGTCCTCAACTCATTACTTACCAGCTGCTCTTCTTTTCTTCAGGAGAGCGCGTTCGGCCGCTCCTCCCGCAGTCCTCCAGGTTCCCTATGCTCCTCTCTCGCGGCGCGTGCAGCGTCACAGAGGGGGAGTGTACTAGCAGACGTGCGCCTACCGTGCTGCACGTCTGCTAGGTAAAGTATTCTCCCCTGCCTTCCCCACGCATCCCCCCTGGCCCTGCCACAATATGCCGCCCCCCGTTTTTAGCTCGGTGGCGCCGCCTGAGGCCGCTGCCTCACCTGACCTAATGGCAGGTGCGGCCCTGGCTATAGTGGCCATAGCGGCTGCTACGGGGCCTGCAGCATGAGGGGGCCAGTGCCACCCGGTGGCGCCGCTAGCAGCCTCTATGGCTGTTACAGCGGTAGCGACGCCACATTTAATAGTATCTGCGTCCTTAGGACACTATGACAGAGCAGGGAGGTATCTCCCTTCTCT
This sequence comes from Rhinoderma darwinii, assembly GCF_050947455.1. Taxonomy (NCBI): domain Eukaryota; kingdom Metazoa; phylum Chordata; class Amphibia; order Anura; family Rhinodermatidae; genus Rhinoderma; species Rhinoderma darwinii. Next base: position 388,186,973 of record NC_134687.1, read on the forward strand.
GCCATTGACTACAAGCCATTCGGCCTATAGTGCCAAGTCAAAAGGGGGGGCAGTCAAAGGTTTGCTATGGGGCCCAGTCTTTCCTAGTTAAGCCCTGCACAGGACGTCATGTTTAACCCTGTTGTAACTCGCTCTTCCTGCATTTTTTTGGCCATATACACACTGCTTTTTTTGTATCATTGCTTGTAACTGATGAAGACTCCATTACAGAGCCATAACACGTAGTTCTTTCAAATTAATTATATGTTTATAATCTACCATGGACTATTGACTCTATTTTGCAATGCTTACACATACCTGTAATTTAATAAGCATTATTACTTATTCTAAAATGGATGAACTGACACTACTGATCCGGCAAACAGGGGCAGATAATTTTTCCAACTGACGTACCCTCCACTGTATTTTGCCCCACTTGCACAATAAACCAAGGTGAGCGTATTGAGCACAGACCGCCCTGTGGCACATATCTTGACTGTACAATATCATGCTATGGAGCGCCGTACACTATTTATTTTCCTAATTATAAATTGGAAGCTAAATTCTGGAAATGTGAGGGGATTCAGTTAGACTTTGGGGGGCTACTGCGTGACAGATTATGGAATAAAAGCAGAGAGTCATTCCTAGAATGTAGGTTACAGAGAGGGGGATGTGTGGGCTCCAGAGGGATCTGTGCTCATCGGTTTGTGAGGGAAGGAACACACTCAGCGATGACGCTGCTAAACGTGATATTACTGCCGATCTATTCTGGAACCGTGAAAGGAGCTTCTAAAGGATGTGGGAACTCGTAGTATGATTCTGAGAAGAAGGGGCTGTTTGTCACAGATGTCAGCTGTTCACTGTTATTTAGCCACTCTTGGGTGTCTTTCACATATGTGTTATAGATATGTTAACAGACAGTACCTCTCATAGTCCCTGTATCTAACATGGTAGGCTTAGATACATGGCCATGTATGATACTGTCTGATGGGCCCTGTATCTAAGCCTACCACATAGTAGTCTTAGATACAAGGCCAGAGCAGACAGTAATCTTATACTGTATAAGAGTGCTGTCTGCTGGGGCCCTGTATCTAAGCTTGACTTGTGGTGGGCTTAAATACATGGCCCATCAGACAGTATCACACACAGTGGCGGATTATCATTAGGGCGGTTCGAGCGGCCGCTCGGTGCCCAAGGCTCCCGGGGGCCCATGGCTGTATGAACCAGACATGATCGAACGGCCCCCCTCATGCCCGGTGTGCCGTCATAGCACTGGAGGGGGCCCCGGTGCTAGCAGCAGCCACATTCACACATCAATGAAAAGTTACTATAGTAACTGGGGCCTATGTAATAAACTACATGGGCCCCTGTTACTATAGTAACTGACAGTACTTACCCCTCCTCTTCCTGGAGCGCATCGGAGGTTGTGACGTCACAGCGCTGTGCGCAGCGCATAACGTCACGATGCTATGCGCCGCGCACAGCGTCCCGACAGTTGATCCAGTGAGGACCTGCGGCCGAAGAGGAGGTAAGTTTAGTTTTATTGTTTTGCTGATGGGTTGGGGTCAGACACCCGAGACCCCCACTAATCAGTTATTTTGAAGGGGTTGCAGTCGTACGAGTGCTACTTCCCCTTCATTCCGGTCACTTTCTCACACTGAATCGCCCTGATCACATCACCGCCGCCCTTCCGTTGAGGGGTTCCGTCTGGTTAACCCCTCAACGGAAAGGCAAATGGAAACAGCTTCCGTTTGCATCACCATTGATCTCAATGGTGATGGAAACTTTGCTAAAGATTTCCGTTTGGGGGGATATTCATTTGTATCTATAGGGGGCTGTGTGTAACACTCTCTATGGGGGGGGGTGTGTGATATCTACAGGGGGTTGTGTGTGGCGCTATGTATGGGGGGGTGTAATATCCACAGGGGCTGTGTGTGGCACTATGTACAGGGGGCTATGTGTGGCACTATGTACAGGGGGATGTGTGTGGCGCTATCTATGGGGGGGGTGTAATATCTACAGGGGGCTGTGTGTGGCACTATGTACAGGGGCCTGTGTGTGGCACTATGTACAGGGGGCTATGTGTGGCGCTATCTATGGGGGGTGTAATATCTACAGGGGGCTGCGTGTGACACTATGCACAGGGGGCTGTGTGTGGCACTATGTACAGGGGGCTGTGTGTGGCACTATGTACAGGGGGCTGTGTGTGGCACTATCTATGGGGGGGTGTAATATCTACAGGGGTTGTGTGTGGCACTATGTACAGGGGGCTGTGTGTGGCACTATGTACAGGGGGCTGTGTGTATGTGGTGTTTTACAGTGTGTGGTATTATTATATTCAGGCGCGCCGTATTTGGTGCTATTATATTTAGGGGCACAGTATGTGGCACCATGATAACTTTATTTTCATTTATAGGTGTGGAAATGTTGGAAAAGTGAGGAGTCGAAGACATCTGAGTGCCAAATTCTGCAGAAATCAGTCATGGCCGGGAGACGTCGTCATGTGCTCTGGACCGGATGGAGAAGAAAAGAGGAAAAAAACTACTCGAATCTGAGACGTCGTCACATGTTAGTCACTAGATTTATAGAGAATCTGTCACCTCTGCTGACATGTCTATTATAGGAAATCCTTGTATTTCACAAAAAGTCTTTGTGCAGTCCAGGACTGATAGACAATTCCCCTTGTCAGGAGGATGTGTCCCTGCACAGTGTGATACTCAGTATGTAGGGACACAGCCCTGTTACAAGGGAAATGCATAACACCCATTTGTTAATGCTTGCCCAAAAAGGTAGTGTTAAAAATAGTTACGGCGCGGCAGGGCGGCGGTGCACAAGGGGGGCCCAAGTTTGGGTAACAGCCCAGGGCCCATCATCTACTTAATCCGCCACTGATCACACATGGTGTAATCCTGTCTGCTGAGCCCTCTATCTAAGCCTACCACGTGGTAGGCTTAGAAACATGGCCCATGTGTGATCCTATCTGATGAGCCCTGTATCTAAGCCTACCACATAGTAGGCTTAGATACAGGGCCCTAGCAGACAGTAATCTTATACTATATAAGATTACTGTCTGCTGGGACCCTGCATCTAAGCCTAACATGTAGTAGGCTAAGACACAGGGTCTATCAGACAGTATCACACATGGGTCCTGTATCTAAGCCTGCCACATGTTAGGCTTAGATACATGGCCGTGTATGATACAGTCTGATGGGCCCTGTATCTAAGCCTACCACATAGTAGGCTTAGATACAGGGCCCCAGCAGACAGTAATTTTATACTGTATAAGATTACTGTCTGCTGGGGCCCCGTATCTAAGCCTAACATGTGGTAGGCTTCGATACAAGGCCCATCAGACAGGATTACACATGGTGTGATCCTGTCTGCTGGGCCCTGTATCTAAGCCTACCAGATGGTAGGCTTAGATACACGACCCATGTGGGATCCTGTCTGATGGGCCCTGTATCTAAGCCTACCACATAGTAGGCTTAGATACAGGGCCCCAGCAGACAGATTACTGTCTGCTGGGACCCTGTATCTAAGCCTACCACATGTGTTACTAATGTGTTTTTTTGTGTGTTTGTGTTTTTTTGCAGGTTGGGTCGTTGGACTATGTCGGATTCGAGGACTACTTCAATGACAGCTTTTTATTTTTAATAAAATAGTTAACGAGGGATGTGTGTTTTTTTTAATTTCAATAAAATATTTTTTCTATGTATTAATATTTTCTTTTACATTTTATTACTACCTCCTTAGTAATGGCCGCTGGCTGATTGACAGCGTCCATTACTAAAGAGGGGCTTATATAGTGTTATCCGGTCAGCAGGCCAACACTAACGCCTATTATTACCCCGGTACCCACCGCCACCAGGGGTACTGGTAGGAGCCGGGTACGATCCAGTACCCGACCATCTGTAGTGGGCTGGTATTATTAGGCTGGGAATGCCGAAAAACAGTGGGCCTTCCCATCCTGGTAATGCTAGCCTGCTGCTGCTATGTTGTATCTGGTTGGTTATCATGTCATTTTTATTTTTTAGATAAATATTTTGAAAAAACGACATAGGGTCCCCTCATTTTTGATAATCAGCCAGATACAACACAGCATCAGGCTAGCATTACCAGGGTGGGAAGGGTTACTGTTTCTGGCCTTTCCCAGTCTAATGATATCAGCCTGCGGCTGCCCCAGTGCCCGTCCATCACTACAGATGGATGGATACTTGATCGTACCTGGCTCTTCCCGGTACCCCTGGTGGTGGTGGGTTCCTGGGTAATAATGGGGGTTAGTGTTAGCCTCTGCACCGGCTAACACTAAGCCCTACCTTAGTAATGGACGCTGTCAATCAGCCAGCAGCTATTACTAAGGTCGTAGTAATGAAGTTTAAAAAAATACAAGGACATAGAAAAAATATTTTATTGAAATAAAATAAACCCACACAACCTCCATTAACCATTTTATTGAGAATAAAAAAAATGGCATCATTGAAGTAGTCCTCGAATCCGTTGCCCTAGCAACGTCCCTGTGTGCTGTACATTTCGTTTTAACCACATGTACACCACATATCTGACACCTTGATCCAGACCAGAACTCTAAGCTCTAAGAACCATTGTGCTACTGAAGTGTCTGGAACTGCCACAAGTAGTGGGTAACATCCAACAGCGTAAGTTCTTCTGGCACAGACATCCTCAGCTGTATCACAGTATGTTGATCACCGTACACAAGAAGTTGTTGGCATCATCCCCCTTTGAAGTATGTATAGGTGCAGAGAGCAGCTAAATGCCAGTGAACAGTTGACATCTGTGACAAACAACCCTTTCTTCTTGAAATCACACAAGGAGTTCTTGCATCTATTGGAAGCTCCTCCTACTGGATCGTTTTGGAATACAACAGGAACCATACCAGCACCGGTAGCAGCTGAGTTACCCTGATTGTCTTCTTTACCTCCCTCCTCATCTGGTGAACACAGGTCTCTCTGCCATTCTTTCCAGAATCTGTCACACAACAGCCCCCCAAAACCATATGTCTAGGTTATATTTCCACTTCTGCCACCTCATAGCCTCTGAAAACAAGAAATGGTACCTAAAAATACAGTTTACTCGATTTTTTCGCCAGCTGCATGCAGCTCCTTCCCTTCTGAACTTGGCTGTGTGCCCAGGCAGCAGATGACGGCCACATGTGGGGTATTTACTGGAATAACCCACATAAATTTATGGGATGTGTGTCTCCGGTGACTCAAGCTTAGCACAATATATTAGGCACTAAGATTGCATAACGCCTTATGCACACGACCGTGTGTGCCATCCGAGTCCTGTCAGTGATCCGAGGAAAGATAGGACATGTTCTATCTTTCCTCGGATTGGAGACTTGGACCATTTTTCACGGACCCGATTCACCCGCTAAAGTGAATGGGTCCGTGAAGACTATCGGGTGCCACTCGGATGCCATCAAAAATGGCCCGAGTGGCACAACAGTCATGTGCATGAGGCATTAATGTGTAAAAGTTGAAGTTTTCACACTGAACCAGTCACTGCGCATTAAATTTTGAAAAAACAGAAAAATCATATAGGAGACGTCAGTTGATAAAAATCAGACTTCGAATGTCAGGTGCAGCAAACAATAAATAAAATTCTTTAATTTCCCAATATTTACAGTTATATAGTTGTGTATATTGTGCTTGTTGTGCACACCGGCAACCCTGATGCAAAATAGGTCGAGCAGTGATTTCCTCCACGTCCTTCACCGAGATAAAGTGTCAATCCATCCATTCAATATCCTCCTCGACAGTCACTAGATCTCTCAATCAAGCTAAAAAATCTCCTCGTTATAAAAGAGAAGCGACATAAAGGGACATAAAGGCGCAATAAAACTTAAAAAAGCCAAGTGACCTTTTTATTGGGTTTTATTTATACTCACAAACAAGCAGTAACATTCAGCATATAATCAAGAAAATCCATGTGGCTACAAAGACCCAACACGAGTTTCACCTTGGACGGCTTCTTCTGGGGCATGACCTCTGACATCACAGAAGGCTATTTGTACCAAACATATTAGCCCAACATTAAAATATATATTTTAGCATACAAATAATAAAAATGGTAAACAAGCATATGCACAAAGGATATGCCACTGTTCAGGAATTTCTTTAATACCACCTAATACATAAAATCCATAGTTTGTGTGGGTTATATTATCCCCACCTACACAATCAATGCAAAAATATTTTCCAAAATTCTGACACCCTTCAGTTTCCTCTCTATACTCATATATTTTCACATAGTATCCATTATTTATGTTATCCAACCTTTACCAGCCGATCAGTTGTATATTAATGCATAGAAACAAGTGTAACCTAGTGACTGCTTAAACCATTTTTAGATCAGTTACAATGTTCCCTTTCCATCAAACTCATTCATAAAATTTTACTTCTGGTCATATGACACATGACCATGGGATTACAGAGCTCGCCCCTTCGAACCTTTTTACTTAACCTCCCCTTCAATACCGTCCACCCCTTTTCTGCTTCTTGGCCCTTCCTCTCTTCCGTGCCCCTCTCCCATCCCTAGTAAAACACATAAGACAGTGGGTTGGAAAATTTCGGCCACAGCAGCCATTTTATTAACAAATTTACATGAACATAAAACATAGCTTTATAAATAACATTACTAGGAAAGGGAAGTCCTTGGAGCTCCAAAACTTTGGCGCCTAACTGCCCCCTGTATAGCTACTTACCCCCAGCCGTCTCCCTACAGGCTCAAGGGTACCTTTCTACTCCGCAGTTGGCTTGCCAAGTATGTAAAACCACTCCCCGGGACACCACCCAGCAGGAGGCCAAAATACGCCCATATCCATGAGCAATTATGTACTTGTTAGGGACCATACCTCTGATGAATCCCCCACTTCAAATTACCACCAACTCCAAGGACCACCCAATCCGCCTACAATGCCACCGTGACTCCACTCCTACCAGTCACCACCAGTCGTCCCCTGTAAAAGAAAAAACACCAGCAGCAACAAAGAATCCATATCGCAAAAACAAACATAACACCTAAGCTTAAGGGAGGGAGGGCGGGACAAGGGCTAACCTGCTCTTTTGGGGCGTGAATGGCGCGAACCTGGCCCTCAACCTACCTATATGCCCTCGTTAACCTGGTCCCCTCCCCCCCTTCTCCTTCCTCCCCCTCCTCCATTTGAATTTTTCACCTCTTTCCTTCTCCCCTGCAACCCTGGTCATGTCTGCCTCTCCCAATCATTCCATGATGTGTCCGGCCATTTCTTGACCATGGGATTACAGAGCTCGCCCCCTTCGAACCCTTTTACTTAACCTCCCCTTCAATACTGTCCACCCCTTTTCTGCTTCTTGGCCCTTCCTCTCTTCCGTGCCCCTCTCCCATCTGTAAAGGATCTGCCAGACACAACTTCTGTGTCGACGCCCATAGTTAATCAGTCTGCACCTGCTTCTATGTCTGTGAGACTGACTCCATCTTCCACCACCCAGGATGGCAGGCTTAGGAGTGGGAGAGCCTATCACAGCCTGGCCAGATGGAGCTAGCTCCCGCCCTCTGTCTATTTATATCTGCCTTTCCTGTTCCTCCTTTGCTTGTGATTCTTCTCTGCTGGTTTCCTGGCCCTTCTGCAGCTTCTTGAACTACTGATCCTCTGCTTGTGATTGACCTTGGCTTTACTGACCACTCTTCTGCTCTGCGTTTTGTACCTCGCTCATCTCCTGGTTTGACTCGGCTCGTTTACTTCGCTTGTTGCTCACGGTGTCCCCGTAGGCAGCTTCCCCATTTCCCTGGCTTCTTTGTACCCTTGTCTGTTTGTCTGTCGTGCACCTATTGAGTGTAGGGACCGTCGCCCAGTTGTACCACGTCGCCTAGGGCAGGTCGTTGCAAGTAGGCAGGGACTGAGTGGCGGGTAAATTAGGGCTCACCTATCTGTCTCCCTACCCCGACATTACACATCCCTAGTAAAACACACAAGACAGTGGGTTGGAAAATTTCGGCCACAGCAGCCATTTTATTAACAAATTTACATGAACATAAAACATAGCTTTATAAATAACATTACTAGGAAAGGGAAGTCCTTGGAGCTCCAAAACTTTGGCGCCTAACTGCCCCCTGTATAGCTACTTACCCCCAGCCGTCTCCCTACAGGCTCAAGGGCACCTTTCTACTCCGCAATTGGTTTGCCAAGTATGTAAAACCACTCCCCGGGACACCACCCAGCAGGAGGCCAAAATACGCCCATATCCATGAGCAATTATGTACTTGTTAGGGACCATACCTCTGATGAATCCCCCACTTCAAATTACCACCAACTCCAAGGACCCCCCAATCCGCCACACGAGCATACTTAAACCACCTTTAAGTATGCGAGCCCCCACCATCCATCATTGCGCGTTCAATCCCTTCCTGAATACGCAAATCCCAAAGGTCAATGCCCACCGCTTTCAGATGCACTCGGTCACCTAGCCAATATTTTCCTTGGCCATCCTCAAAATCATAGTGCCGGACAAAAAAAACCCCATTTTTCACCACAAAGCTGGAAACCGCCTCATTAACTTTTACCCGGGCCTTGTTTATACACTCTACCGAACGCGCATTTTGCCATACACTCCGCGGTACAATTTCAGACCACAGCCGGAGAAGATCATACTTGACATCCCGAATTAGCTCTCTAAATGGACGAGTGCCTAAATCGTTACCCCCCACATGAAGGACCAACAAATCAGGAACCCGATCCAACTGAGCATACCGATGAAAATCCGGCAAAACTCGACTCCACACCATACCGCGCGTGCCCAGCCACCGTATCACCACCGATGACCTTTGGAACCCCAGTTGCCGCCCATCCGGCCGAACATCAGCCCTTAAAGCCCCCCAGTGCACATACGATTGTCCAAGTATTCACACCAGTGCAGGTGAGCCACCTGTAATAGAAGAATAACAAAGATGACACAACCTGGAAATAGAATTAAGAGACGAGGAATGGTGAACTACAAGAAAAGATAGAGGGCAAAAGAGAGGGAGGGGGGAAAGGAGAGGGAGGAGGAGGGGAGGGGGGGAGGTATGAAGAAGAGAAAAGAGCAAACAAACCCCCATCCTGCCACAGCCGTGATCGCAAATCACATAAATTGGAGACGCACGTAGGACTTATACCTCACAGAATCCCAACGACCTATGTGCTTCACCACCTCAGGCCCCAGACCCCACGACGCAGCTTCCGTAGCTGTCCCAATACGAAAAGAGTGCAGTGAGTAAATAGCCTTGTCCAAACCCAACACCTCCAAACACCTACGGAAAACAACTGTGAACTGGCATCGTGACAAGTAGGAACCATCCTTATGACATAACAGCGGCCCCCCACTACTCCTTTTTAGTGCGGCGTACCGCGCAAAGCATCTCACCGGGCACATCCCTGCCCCCGCCACTGCCCCCAGCACCACCCGTTTACCCTTACCCCCTGATTAGTTTTCGACTGCCTCACCCAAAATTCCACTCTCTCCCCACCTCCTAGTACATCTTCCGATTGCAAACCCCCCGCTCTCTTCTTGCTGGGGGCAACTAGCTCACCCACCCGTAAGGCCCCAAAAAACGCCCACGAAAAAGCCAACTGAAACAATGCCACGTCAAAACCAGAAAAACACACCCTCCCCAATACGTCACCCAACTGCTCCAAAAGCGCGAAAGAAAGCGGGCGCCGGCCGTCCGGCCGCCCCACCCTCTTTTTTCGAAATCCCTTTAAAGCCTGGACAATCAAGAAATCCTTCGTCAAGTCCGCCAACCCCCTTAGTTTAAAACCAAAGGCCAAAGCGGAAATAAAACGATTCACCTTAGACACCGACCAGCCTTCTACCGATACCTGACCCAAGATGCCCAATAAAGCTACCACCTGTTCCTCCATAGACCCTCCTTCGGGCAAACCTGCTAACCACAACACCCAGTCCTTCCACGCCGCGTCGTACGCCAACCATGTACCAGGCGCTAGAGAGGACTTGATCGAACCTCCTGCTGCTCGCAAACCAAGTCCCAAAGCCGCTCCGGGAAAGCGACCCCTTCCAGATCCGCCTCCGGTGCCAACAGATGAAACCGCTCCCACTGTAGGCGAGAGAGAGAATCCGCAATGTCATTATGCACCCCCGGAACATGAACCGCAGCAATCCAAGCATTGAGTGACAAACATCGCAACACCAGACGCCGCAACAAACTAACCACCGGGGGGGAAGACGCCGATACATTATTGATTGCCATCACCACCCCCATGTTATCACAGTGGAACCGCACCTTGCTATTTTGAAAACGCTCCCCCCAAATTTCCACCACCACCACTATCGGGAAGAGTTCCAGAAGGACAAGATTACGAACCAGTCCCAAAGATACCCATTCACACGGCCACTGCCCCACGCACCATTGTCCTTTACAATATATACCGAACCCCACGCTACCTGAAGCATCTGTAAACAATTCCCATTGAACACCACCGGCAAGATCAGTAATGACTTCCCATTATACAAGTGTAAAAACTCCCTCCACACTGCCAAATCATCCCGATGCTCCCGTGTCAACCGCACAAAATGGTGTGGGGCTCTAACCCCCGCCGTCGCTGACGCCAATCTCCTGCAAAAAACTCTGCCCATGGGCATTATCCGGCAAGCAAAATTAAGTTTCCCTAATAACGACTGCAAATCCCGCAGCTGAATCTTACGAGGCCGGCCAGTCCTGCTCACCTCCAATCGCAGCGCATCCAGCTTATCACTAGGAAGTCGGCATTCCATTGCCACCGAATCCAGGGTAATGCCAAGAAAATCTATACAAGTGCTGGGCCCTACAGTCTTTTCCGGGGATAACGGAACCCCAAAATGGTGAGCGACCCACTGGATTGCCCCCAGCAAATTAGCGCACACCTCTGAAACTGATGGGCCCACACACAGGAAGTCATCCAAATAATGGATGACCGACTCTAACCCCGCCACCTCGCGGATTACCCATTCCAGGAACTAACTGAATGCCTCAAAGTAAGCGCAAGATACAGAGCAACCCATTGGGAGACACCGATCCATATAGTAAGCCCCCTCCCAGTAACACCCTAACAGCCGCTGGCTGTCCGGGTGAATCGGGAGAAGCCGGAAAGCCGCCTCAATGTCGGTCTTAGCCATAAGGGCCCCAGCACCGTACCATCGCACCCACTCGACCGCTGCGTCAAACGACGCGTAAACCACAGAGCACAGCTCAGGGGCAATGCCATCATTGACGGACAACCCACGCGGATGCGACAAGTGATGGATAAGCCGGAATTTATTTGGCTCTTTCTTCGGAAAAACAACACCTAGTGGCGATACCACCATGTCCCGTACGGGAAGAGACAAGAACGGACCTGCCATACGCCCTAACCCCACCTGTTTGCGCAACTTGTCCGACACCACCTCCGGATAATCCATCGCCGACTTCAAATTCCGTAAAGAAAAAGGGACCGCGTGAGCCGGGGAAGGGATCACAAAACCAAACTGAAAACCTTGCAACAACAACTCCCCTTTTTCCCTATCCGGGAACCTATTTAGGTACGGCTCCATCTCTTCCCACCTCACCGGAGTCAGCCCCTTGGCCACCACCACTCCCCACTTTGCCTTTACCTTTTTTGAAACATTTTGTGGACCCGTGCGAAGTCCCCCCGCAGGAGTCCTTATAGAACTGTTTTCATCATCTATATGCGGCCATTTACATCTGGTCAACTTGGTCCGTTTTTTTGTTTCAACAAAGGGGGCAGTATAATATGATATTTTTTGACATCCTTCCAGGGATAGCTACTACGGTAGTGGGCTTATAGTATATTTAGGGGAGTATCTATATGTGTACACACATTGTGACATTATTACATTGTTTATTTCATATTTTGAGGCGTTATGCCTCCAATACTTATACATTTAGATGGATATATATTTATTGCATATATATAATAATACAGTACAAGCACTTATTTTATACAATGTGTGTTGCTGCTGATTAACTCCCCTGTTCTAACATTTTCAGACTATTTATCCGGATGCATACCTATTAAATATATATAACTAACAATATATGGCCATATTATTAATCCCACACTATATGTTTATTGCTGATATAATCCTCTGTTTGAAACATTTTTTGACCTGTTGTTCCATTCTAGCTACGTTCCTGGACGTGATATGTTCTTCCAGGTTGTAAAATGGCCGCCGCGTACTGGAATTCATACTGCACATGCGCGAAATTAAGATAGCAAATTCTGGCCAAGATGGCTGCCGTGCTATCGAATGTGCATGCGCGGGAATAGCTACCCGCGATCTTGCGGGATTTCGCTATGCATTGCAAATAGTAATGACAGTCTCATTACACAGGTGTGCAATACATTTGTACACACTCTGGACAGCTGAGACCTAGAGGAACGAGCCCTTGTTTCGGTTTTCTGTTATTGACAACTTTGAATGTTTTTATTATATACATCTGGGTGAGTCATTATGTCATAAACACTTTAATGTACCTAGGACTGTCTTTTTTCTGTACCAGTCCCTTATTCATCACTTTGTATATTCACATGTACACTGGCATTCATATGTATCGTTTATATTGTATTTTGTTTTTTGTATCATCAATTTTATATTGGATTTGGTCTTAATCACTGTTTAATTTCAATTGGGCTTTGCAAGCCTTTATATACTTATGACTTGATGTGTGTTTTTATGCTTGAAAAAAGTCCAGTTGGACTGAAACGTCGCATGGGTGAATAAATAGCTCTTGCTCTTTTTGGAAGTGCTGCCTCTGTCCATTCTTTGTCTGCTTGATATCCATGACCGCGGACCAGGTCTTATTGAGGCGTGCACCCACTTGCAGTCCAGTGCTGTGGAATCTTTTCGTTTTGGGGGTTATATACAGTGATAATAAGGTAATACACAGGGATAATAGGAGTTATACACAGGGATGATGGGGTTATATACAGGGATGATGAGGTAATACACTGTGATGACGGCGGTTATATACAGGGATGTTGGCGGTTATATACAGGGATGGTGAGGTAATACACAGGGATGATGGGAGTTATATACAGGGATGATGGGGTAATACACATAGATGATGGGGGTTATACACAGGGATGATGAGGTAATACAATGATGATGGGGGTTATATACAGGGATGATGGGGGTTATATACAGGGATTATGAGGTAATACACAGGGATGATGGGGTTATATACAGGGATAATGAGGTAATACACAGGGATGATGAGGTAATACAAGGATGATGGGGGTTATATACAGGGATGATGGGCGTAATATACAGGGATTATGAGGTAATACGCAGGGATGATGGGGGTTATATACAGGGATGATGAGGTAATACACAGGGATGATGGGGGTTATATACAGGGATGATGAGGTAATACACAGGGATGATGGGGGTTATATACAGGAATAATGGGTGTTATATACAGGCATGATGAGGTAATACACAGGGATGATGGGGGTTATATACATGAATGATGAGGTAATACACAGGGATGATGAGATAATACACAGGGATGATGGGGGTTATATACAGGGATGATGAGATAATACACGGATGATCGCGGATATATACAGGGATGATGGGCATTATATACAGGGATTATGAGGTAATACGCAGGGATGATGAGGTAATACACAGGGATGATGAGATAATACACAGGGATGATGGGGGTTATATACAGGGATGATGAGATAATACACGGATGATCGCAGATATATACAGGGATGATGAGGTAGTACACAGGAATGATGGGGGTTACATACAGGTTGTATACAGGTATGATAGAGTTATATCATCCCTGTGTATAGTCCCCCATCATCCCTGACGTTCCGTGTCTTTGCTCAGCCAGCACTTCCGGCTTGCAGAGGCACGGCGCGTAATCAACTACGTTTACAGGTAGTGGGACCGGAGGCGGAGCTCTGAAGAGCTCATGAAACATCCTGCCCGGCCCACTGCTTGTAAACTTAGTTGATGACATGCCGTGTCTCTGCTCTCCTGCAAGTGCTGGCTGAGTAAAGACAGGGAATGTCGTCTCTGCTAGTACACGCTCCATCCTCCTCTCTCTTGGAGCTCCCACACTGCCTGCCTATCTACTCTCATCGCCCACACCCCCCACGACCCACACCCATGGCAACCCCTTGTGGCGACCCCCCTCCCGCGGTGCCTCCGCTGATGGTATATACAGTTATTACAGGGGTTATATAAATACAGGGATGATGGGGGTTGTATAATTACAGGGATAATGGGGGTTAAATACAGGGATAATGGGTTTATAAACAGGAATGATGGGGTCATCATCACTGTATATAACTGCCATCATCCCTGTGTATAACCCCCGTCATCCCTGTGTATTTCCCCATCAACCCTGTATATAACTCCGATCATCTCTGTGTATAACCCCCATCGTCCCGGTGTATTACCCCCATCAACACTGTAAATAACCCCCATCATCGCTGTTTATAACCGTCTTCATCCCTGTATAGGATGTTGGGGGTAATACACAGGGATTATTGGGTAATACACAGGATGATGGGGGTTATATACAGGGATGATAAGGTAATACACAGGGATAATAGGAGTTATACACAGGGATGATGGGGTTATATACAGGGATGATGAGGTAATACACTGTGATGATGGCGGTTATATACAGGGATGTTGGCGGTTATATACAGGGATGGTGATGTAATACACAGGGATGATGGGGGTTATATACAGGGATGATGGGGTAATACACATGGATGATGGGGGTTATACACAGGGATGATGAGGTAATACAAGGATGATGGGGGTTATATACAGGGATGATGGGGGTTATATACAGGGATTATGAGGTAATACACAGGGATGATGGGGTTATATACAGGGTTGATGAGGTAATACACAGGGATGATGAGGTAATACACAGGGATGATGGGGGTTATATACAGGGATGATGAGGTAATACACTGTGCTGATGGGAGTTATATACAGGGATGATGAGGTAATACACAGGGATGATGGCAGTTATATACAGGGATGATATCGGTTATATGCAGGGATGGTGAGGTAATACACAGGGATGATGGGGGTTATATACAGGGATGATGGGATAATACACAGGGATGATGGGGGTTATACACAGGGATGATGAGGTAATACATGGATGATGGGGGTTATATACAGGGATGATGGGCATTATATACAGGGATTATGAGGTAATACGCAGGGATGTTGGGGGTTATATACAGGGATGATGAGGTAATACACAGGGATGATGAGGGTTATATACAGGGATGATGAGGTAATACACAGGAATGATGGGTGTTATATACAGGTATGATGAGGTAATACACAGGGATGATGGGGGTTATATACAAGGATGATGAGATAATACACGGGGATGATGAGATAATACACAGGGATGATGGGGGTTATATACAGGGATGATGAGATAATACACGGATGATCGTGGATATATACAGGGATGATGAGGTAGTACACAGGAATGATGGGTGTTACATACAGGTTGTATACAGGTATGATAGAGTTATATCATCCCTGTGTATAGCCCCCCATCATCCCTGTGTATTAAATCATCATTCCTGTTTATAACCCCATCATCCCTGTGTATTACCCTCAACATTCCTGTATATAACCTTCATCATCCCTGTGTATAATCGGCATCATCCCTGTATATAACCCTATCATCCCTGTATAGAACCTCCATCATCTCTGTATATAACCCCCATCATCCCTGTATATAACCCCCCTCCCCCTGTGTGATGACTAGTGGATGTGTGACAGAGCAGGGAGCTGGGTGACTATAATTAGAGCAGGGAATGATCCTGTGAACATAGAGGGGCGTGGCAGTATGCAAATAGCTGAGATGCTGTGGAGGAAGAGGGGGGATGTAAGCTGTCTCCTCAGATGCAGCAAGGGATCATGGGTATGGTGGGTTACAAGACAGGAAACAGCCAGGACCAGAAGCAAGGGATGTAAACAAACAGAAAGAGCAGCAGTGACGATTGAGATCAAACAGAAACTGGTTAGAAGGTTAGTAGGGGCTTTTAGGGAAGGCAAACCAAGGCTGGGGGACACTTTTTAGATTTTTTTTTTTTCCTGGCCAACCACTTTAAGTAAAAATTATTGGATGCCGCATCATACAAACTTAACTATCCTCGGCCTCCTAGCCGCTACAGTGCACATGCACCACTTCACTTCCCTCAATTGGACCAAATATGTCACGTGATACATGCCTGTTGGAACGCAGTTGTTCTCGAAAGACCAGTAAGTTCTCACGCATGCTCAGATACACCGAGTGTCTCTGTTAATGTCGCTAGACATATAAGAACTTGCGCATGCCCATAGCTAATACTGAATCGCAATATCACCATCTTATTGGTTGGTATTCGCCTCTCTCATGGATTAACCCAATAGCCTCTGAACTAAAACGAAGGGAAAGCTCTGGGGGGATATTGAGTAACTCAATCATAAATTTTTGATATTTTACAATTTTTCCACTGGATTTTGATAATATTTCAATGTGAAATACACCGTTTAATTATATTGATGTCACTGTCGATTGTATTGATTTATAAATGCATTTGCACTTTATATTTGTGAAGTTCAATGTTAATCACATATTATGTCTAATGAGCGTATACTCTCTATTTAAACCCTGTGAACCCTATTGTGTAATGCTTGAGAATGCCTTCATAGAAAGGGTGAAACGCTGCAGTGAGATATTTAGTGAAATAAATCCTTTTTTACATTTGGAGTACTGCTTCCCTACTTTTATTTGTATATGCATATATACACGTCATGGGCGGTAATAAGGTTGCAGACAATCTCTGGCAATTAATAAAATGCCCCATTAAAGAGAAGTGAGTAATTGCCTGAACCGACTAAATGACCCTCTAATCCTCAGATTAGTAAATTGTATAATAATAGTACAATGTAATAAAACAGGATATATTTTTTCTGTCCGTTTGCTTGTTTGTTTTTGTTAATGATCTTTAATGTGCATTTTACCCTCCAGATCTAAATTTGAGAACATTGACCCACATCATAAAACGTCAAACTTCTGAAAAAAAATGGAGACAATTAATTTCCGGCTCTGTTTCATGTGAGTGCGTGCTTCTAGGTGATGAGGAAAGAGCGCTGCTACCACCATATGGCTAAGAATGTGTATGACGCTTGCTGCCTGGAAAATTATCTAATACAAATTTTATGTCACAAAAATATTGTATATTTCTCCACCCTGGGCCAGTATAACAAATTTCCTCTATGTACACATCATTAATGGGCATAGATCCAGGTCAAGGGAGTTATGTATGTTTAATGTAAAACCGGCTGTATTATAAATATATTACATTCCAATGCAATTGCCAATACATCCGTTTAATTTGCACAATTTTTCACACATGGTAACTATTCAGGCATCTATTGCTGAAATCGCCAATGAGACATGGACTAGCAGCGCACATGCTGCACAATATGTTCTTAACAGTATATTAAACATTGCACATACTTCACAAATTTCAGAGTCCAATACAGTTTTTTATTATTTTGTACAGACTTGTCATCTCTTTATTTTGTACAGGCTTGTCCAGTTGTAGACTAAAAAATTATACATCAGTCAGTAGCTTTATGTAATATTTACTTGCCATTTATTTTCTTCAGTGTTGGCTATGTAGTTTGGCTCCATTAGAACATAGTTAATAAGTTACTCAATTTTAGCAGCATTGTCTAATCAAAATCTAGTGTAGTCTGAAATCTTCCTCCTGTTTAATCAGTGGCGCAAGTTCTGTTCTGTCCCTCACCCTCCCCCATTCTTTACACTGTAGCTCTGCTGGTTAACTTTTGGATGCTATGTATAAACAGTCCATAACAAACTCTCCAAGCAGGGGCATAGCTAAAGGTTCATGGGCCCGGGTGCAAGAATTCAGCTTGGGTCCCCTACCCCTCCCCAACACCACCATCATCAGACCCCTGCGCGCGCCTATGCCCAGACGCCTTGCCCAACAGCCCCCATAGTATAATGCCCCCACACAGTATAATGCTCCCATAGCTGCCCCCACACAATATAATGCCCCATAACGTATAATACCCCCCCATAACAGCCCCATACCGTTTAATGCTCCCCATATCAGCCCCCACAGTATAATACCCCACATAGCTGCCCCCATACATTATAGTGCCCCCCATATCAGCTCCCCATACAGTAAAATGCCCCCCATATGAGCTCCCAATACAGTATAATGCCCCCCATATGAGCTTCCCATACAGTATAATGCCCCCATATGAGCTCCCCATACAGTATAATGCCCCCCATATGAGCTACCCATACAGTATAATGCCCCCCATACAGTATAATTCCCCCATATCAGCCCCCATGCAGTATAATGCTCCCCCATATCAGCCCCCCATACAGTATAATTCCACCATATCAGCCCCCATGCAGTATAATGCCCCCATCTTATCAGCCCCCATGCCATATCAGCCCCCATGCAGTATAATGCCCCCCCCCCGCAATATCAGCCCCCCATACAGTATAATGCCCCCATTTATGCTTAATAGAAAAATAACATAATTATTTACCTATCCCCATTCCCACGTCGAGTGGAGGATCCTTCGCCTCCTCCGGTGTGTGCTATAAGGGACTCGGCGCAGACAGGCGCGAAGATGTCGCTACATCCCTCCTGCCTGCGTCGAGCCGCTCAGGGCACAGTGAATACTGGATCAATGAGATGTCAGCTCCTTGCTCCAGCATTGAATGGAACCGGGACCCCCCGGAGGTCTCCACACGAATCCCCAGGGGGACGCAACCCACAGTGTGTAATGTATTGTGTTGTATTGTGCAGTCTGCGGTGGAGAGAGGAGGGGGGGGGCTGTCATTTAACGGGCCTCCCCTCTCCACCGCAAACAGCACAATACAACACAATACATTACAACACAATACATTACAAGCCAACACAATACAACACAACACAACACAATACAGACTCTAACCACAGAAAAAGAAAAAAAAAAGTGGGACATATAATAAGGTTAAAAACACAAAAATTGGCCATACTCACAAATTGGGCAGGTATAATCCCAACAAGACACAGCCAGGTCAAAGATGCTGTTGAAGGAAAGTGCTCAGGTGTGTTAAATAATAGTAGCCACTCTCACTAGCCTTGAGGGGAGTGGCGTGTGGTGCATGGGATATGTAGTAAAAAATTAATTAATTGTGTATAATGTGCAAGTAGTAATAATATGTGTGAAATATAGGGGGCAGTACTGAGTATAGTGACTGGTGAATAACATGTGTAAAATATAGGGGACAGTACTGAGTATAGTGCATAAGGGTCAGGAATGTGAGTGATGCATGAAGTGTGGATGCAGTGTGTAAAACATGGAGGGCTAATGCGTAAACCATGAGGCACAGCCTATATAGCCTGGTAGCAGCCTATTTGTAACGCCATGACAATACATAGAGCGGGCTGCACTGCTTGCTATGCCAGACGGCAACACACCATGCACTCCCAGCATTGAAGACCCGGCTGTGTCCAAAAAGTAGTAAATATAATGCAAGTCCTGTTGGGATTATACCTGCCCAATTTGTGAGTATGGCCAATTTTTGTGTTTTTAACAATACAGACTCTGCAACTCACCTGGAGTCCTCCGCACCGATTCTTCCACTGCACTGGCTGGAAGACGTGTCATGTGACAACACGGTCACATGGTACACTAAGTGTACCATATGACCATAACCAGGAAGTGCCGGCTTCAAGGCACAGAAAATGAATTTAAACAAGCATGTGGTAAGGCAACGGGGGACCGTGGGCCCCCCAGGCTTAGGGGCCCAGTCGCATCTGCGACCTCTGCGACCCTTATAGCTACGCCACTATCTCCAAGACAGAATGATTATAAACTACAAGCAGCTAAACCAAGGAAAATTATCAGGTACGGCCTTACGAATGTATTTCACGACTGTGTGCATATGAAACCATCTAGTAGTCTAGAAATTAATATCAAATAATTTAATGACATACACTTTGACCCGGGGGTCAGCCGTAGCTTATTTTTCATTAAATATTTAAATAACTTTTTCTCTTACAAAAATAACTTTAATAAACTTCAATGACCTTAAACCAGAGGTCAATGAGTGCCTGCCTATTCCTAAGGGCATGTAGGTAAATACTTCCAACACCCGCCAACTGTGACATAAAGCAAATACCCATACACAGAAAGAAATAAAGAACATACAAAACTAACCAAATACACCACCGTGCCACATAACTAACAAATGGTCCCATCACCAGTTACCTCCTTTTTTTTTTCTTTTTAAATAACTTCGTAACCTTATTTCCACTTCGTATAGTTTAACAACTGTTTTGTAGTAGTATTATTATTATTATTATTATTATTATTATAATATATATATATTTTTTTAATATATGTAGAATTTTTATTTTTATATAAAAACAAAATATACACACCATAAATACCAGCACCAAAAAACGAGGCAGAACAAAACCCAATACTCCAAAAACCATCACAACCACTATCAAACCACCGTGATCCAAGGGAGTGGGGGTGAAGGGGTATTCTTCACTACCCCATCCCTCCTATCCTACAAGAAAAATCTTTTAACCCCTTAGTGGCAACAGTCCTGGGCCCAGTGGGCTTTATGCCTCAGGGCCCACTAGTCAGTGTGCTGTCCCGTTTTAATAACAGACAGCACACTGACCAATGCAATTCAATTGGGCTATTTACACCTTCATGTTCTCTATCATGGAGCGTGTGTCCGTTGTGTGAAAACTCACTGTATGTCCTATTCAGGTCAGTTTTTGCGAAACAGACTTGCTCCTTCTGTAGGTGCGGGGTAAAAGCAGACAGCACAGGGACAACATCCTACAGGACGATATAAAGTTAGGTCCAGAATTATTTGGACAGTGACACAATCTTCATGATTTGGGCTCTGCATGCCACCACATTGGATTTGAAATGAAACAACTGAGATGCAATTGAAGTGTAGACTTTCAGGCAGGGCCGGCCTTAGGGGTGTGCGACCTGTGCCTTTGCTGGTTTCAGAAGCGCCTGGGCCCGGCAACTCAGCAGTGGCCTTTCCACCCGGGCGCTTCTTCACTCAGTGGCGTCACTACCGCTGTAGCAGCCATAGCGGCTGCTAGCGGCGACACCGGGCATGAGGGCACCCACGCCAGGGCAACCCCCAAATGAGCTTTAGCTCCGCTAGCAGCCACTGCGGCTGCTACAGTGGTAGCGACGGCACTACAGCAGAGCAGGGAGGTATCTCCCTGCTCTGCTATCTACTAGCGCCACTGTAGCTCCCTGAAGGAGCGGAATCCCCATGTGGCTGGGGATTCTGCTCCAGGAGCGCTCCGCTTGATTTCTTTGTCCATATATGGACAGTGACATCAAGGGAAACTCCTGAAGCAGAATCCCCGTCCACAGCGTTGCAGATGCTGTGACCGGGGATTCCATGCCAGGAGAAGCCAATGACGTCACTGTCCATAAATGGACACAGACGACAGGAGCTCCTCCTGAAGTGGAATCCCCGGTCACAGCGTCGGCAACGCTGTGGACGGGGATTCCGCTTCAGTAGTTTCCCCTGATGTCACTGTCCATATATCAACAGAGAAATCAAGGGGAGTGCTCCAGGAGAGGAATCTCCGGCCACACAGGGATTCCGCTCCTTCAGAGAGCTACAGTGGCACTATCTACATGAGGGGGGGGGGGGGGGTTGCTAACTACAAGGGGGCGGTGGGCTGTGTGGCACTACCTACAAGGGGGCTGTGTGGCACTACCAACAAGGGGGCTGTGGGCTGTGTGGCACTACCTACAAGGGGGCTGTGGGGCACGACCTACCAGGGGCTGTGTGGCACTACCTACCAGGGGGCTGTGTGGCACTACCTACCAGGGGGCTGTGTGGCACTCCCTAACAAGGGGCTGTGTGGCACTACCTACAGGGTGCTGCGTGGCACTACCTACAAGGGGCTGTGTGACACCACCTACAAGGGGCTGTGTGGCACTACCTATAAGGGGCTGTGTGGCAGTATCTACAGGGGGAATCTGTGAGTGGTGGGCTGATGGTCATTTTACTGTCAGTGGCGGGCTAATGGTCATTTTACTGTGAATGGCGGGCTGATGGTCATTTTACTGTGAGTGGGGGGGCTGATGGTTATTTTACTGTGAGTGGGGGCTGATGGTCATTTTACTGTGAGTTGGGGGGGCAGATGGTAATTTTACTGTGAGTGGGGGGCTAATGGTCATTTTACTGTGAGTGGGGGGTTGATGGTTATTTTACTGTGTGTTGGGGGCTGATGCTCATTTTACTGTGAGTTGGGGGGGCAGATGGTCATTTTACTGTCAGTGGGGGACTGATGGTCATTTTACTTAGAGTGGGGGGCTGATGGTCAATTTACTGAGAGTGGAGGGGCTGAAGGTCTTCAAGTGGTTTCCACCTCTGACCTCCAATTGAAATAGGAGGCAGAAAATACCTGCGGCACTCGTTTGGTGCTTTTTTGCCTGTCTTTTGCGTTAGCTTCAACGGCTTAAGAAAAAACGAAAAAAAAAAAAAGTCAAACAACGCTGTCAATACAAAATCTGCTTCAAAATTCCTGAAGGAGTTTTGAGGCAGATTTTTTTTGCCTTACAAAACACACTGTGTGAACATACCCTACGAGTGTAGTGCTTGTTTTTAGCCGTTTTCTGTCTTTCTCTATACAATTTTTGGTAGGGGCGCCCTGAAGAAATTGTATTTTTCCAGTGCTGCCTCGAGTCCAAAAATGTTGGGAAACTCTGTACTAGGCTACAGGATCACGCCGGCCTACGCAAGGATCCCGTCGTGGGAACGGGTTCTAGATTAGTAAAATTTTTGTTTTTGTTTGGGGGATTATGGCACTGTCTACAGGGAGGCTGTATGGCAAAAGCTACAGGGAGGCACTATACTGTGTGGGGGCCACTGAGCGGACATTATACTGTGTAGGGGGACTACAGGGGGCATAATACTGTGGGCACAATTAGAGGACAAAATACTGTGTCCTTGAAGGGTTTGTAATATATTATATTATTAAATATTCTTATTATTATGCTGTAGGGGGGGCACTAAAGGGGCATTATAATTTTTTTATGGGGCATTTTTTTTAATGATGGGGTGGGGCGCCGAAAGATCATTTCGCACAGGGCGCCATCTATCCTAAGGCCAGCCCTGCTTTCAGGTTTAATTCAAGGTGTTGATCAAATATATCCTTTTGAAAAGTTTAGGAATTGCAACCATTTTTCTACACAGGCTCCTCATTTCAGGGGCTCAAAAGTAATTGGACAACTTAACATTACCATAAATAAAATGTTTTTTTTAATACTTTGTAGAGAATCCTTTGCAGGCAATGACTGCCTGAAGTCTGGAACCCATGGACATCACCAAGCGCTGGGTTTCCTCCTTTGTGATGCTTTGCCAGGCCTTTACTGCAGCTGTCTTCAGTTGTTGCTTGTTTGTGGGTCTTTCTGCCTTAACTTTTGTCTTAAGCAAGTGAAATGCATGCTCGATCGGGTTGAGATCTGGTTATTGACTTGGCCATTGCAGAATATCCCACTTCTTTGCCTTAAAAAACTCCTGGGTTGCTTTCGCAGTATGTTTTGGGTCATTGTCCATGTGTACTGTGAAGCGACGTCCAATCAACCTTGCTGCATTTGGTTGAATCAAAGCAGAAAGTATATCCCTGAACACTTCAGAATGTATCCGGCTGCTTCTGTCTTCAGTCACATCATCAATAAACACTAGCGACCCAGTGCCTTTGGCAGCTATGCATGTCCATGCCATCACACTGCCTCCACCATGTTTTACAGAGGATGTGGTGTGCTTTGGATCATGAGCCGTTCCAAGCCTTCTCCATACTTTCTTCCTCCCATCATTCTGGTAGTTTCATGCTGTTCCAGAACTGGGTTGGCTTCTTTAGATGTTGTTTGGCAAAGTCTAATCTGGCATTTCTATTTTTGAGGCTGATTAATGGTTTGTACCTTGTGGTGAACCCTCTGTATTTGCTCTCATGAAGTCTTCTCTTTATGGTAGACTTAGATACTGATACACCTACTTCCAGAAGTGTGTTCTTCACTTTGGTAGATGATGTGAAGGGGTTTTCCTTCACCATGGAAAGGATTCTGCGATCATCCACCACTGTTGTCTTCCGTGGACGTCCAGGTTTTTTGAGTTCACGAGATCACCAGTGTGCTCTTTTTTTTTCAAGAATGTACCAAACTGTTGATTTGGCCACTCCTAAAATTTGTGCTAGCTCTCTGATGAATTTGTTTATTTTTTTCAGCCTAATGAAGGTCTGTTTCACCTGCATTGAGAGCTTCTTTGACCACATGTTGTGGGTTCACAGCAACAGTTTCCAAATGCAAATGCCACAGCTGAAATCAACTCCAGACCTTTTACCTGCTTAATTGATGATAGATTAATGAGGGAATAGCCCATGCAGCCCATTTGAGATAATTGTCCAATTACCTTTGGTCCCTTGAAAAAGAGGCAGCTACATATTAAAGAGCTGTAATTCCTAAACCCTTCCTCAAATTAGGATGTGAATACCCTGAAATTAAAGCTGAGAGTCTGCACTTTAAACCTATGTTTATTATATAACTGTATATTCTATATGTTTTGGTAAACAGCTAAAATGCCAAAACTTGTGTCACTGTCCAAATAATTCTGGACCTAACTGTATGTGAGGAAAATAATCATGTTTCCTTGATGTTCTCAGCAGCAGCACCCATGGGGATATTCTATCCTCCTAGAACATAGGACAGGTGGTATCAGTTTATTTGAATTAATTGGCTACCCTATAGGAGCTAGCATCACAGTGGTCACATCGTGTTTTTTTCTTCTGTGGTAGTGTCGGCAGGGCTGGGAAGTATATTTTGATTTAATTATATCCTATTTTTGCCTGTTTTATTGTTGACACTTATGCATGAGGCTATGTGTATGTGTGTGTGTTTTTTTTCTTCTTTTTCCCCTTTCTTGGGATTTGTTCAGAGCCCAGGGAGAGGAATCCTACATTAGCTTCATAAGAAGCCCATCAGGATTACTTGTCCGCAGTCAGACGCATTGTCCGGCTGTGTGTCCGCGTCTGGTGACGTCTGAGCAGGCGCCGGCGGGCGTATGGTGTTATCACGCTGCCGACGCCTTTTTTTTTGTAGCCGGATGCCAGAGCGATCGCGCATGCGCCTTTTCTCGGCTGCTGATTGGTCAGCTGCCGAGAAGGAAGACTAGGGGGCATTATTTAAATCAGCCAGGGTCATTTGTCTATGACCGTTTGTCCTGGTTGATCCTGGTATTGCATTTGGAATTGTAAAGGTACAGTTATCCCTGTCTTAGAAGTAATCTTTGCTGAAGCACAATTTCTTTCTAGTAGGCTGACTGCACGTTCTCTATCCAAATATGTCTAGCCAAGGCTCTGGGGATAGAGGATGTGTAAGGAAATCCCCTGGAAAATGCTGGCATTTGTCCTTCAGGGCATGTGATATTCCGCTGCCAGATGGTAGTCAATATTTTTTCTGCACAGATTGATTGCAGATCCAATGAATTTCCCATAGAAGACCAAATCATGTCCAATAGAGAAATGTTATTATGGATGAAAGATTTTGTGCATGACTCCATCTCCGAATTTAAGGAAAACTTCTCCCATGAGAGGGCAAAATCAGAGGAATCATCTCAATTCCATCCCCACAGACCCAGATCATTAAGGGAAGGTGTGTCATCCTCTAGGGAGTCAGACATTGTGGATGGTTTCAGGGTCATCGATGAAGTTAAGGCTATGTTCACACAGAGTTTTTTAACGAGTTTTTTGACGTGGAAACCGCGCCGCAAAACTCATCAAAAATGGCCCGAAAATGCCTCCCATTGATTTCAATGGGAGGCGGGGGCGGTTTTCTCCCGCAAGCGGTAAAACCGCCTCGCGGGAGAAAGTAGGGACATGCCCTATCTTCGGGCGTTTACACCTCTGACCTTCCATTTACTTCAATGAGAGGCAAAGAAAGCGTATTTTGCGGCTTATTGTGCCCGTGGCGAAAAACGCAGCGAAAATTGGCGTGCAGGGAGAGGAAAATCTGCCTCAAACTTCCAAACTGAATTTTGAGGCAGAAATTCCGCCTGCAAAAAAACTCCGTGTGAACATAGCCTTACACTTCTCCATCCGAAAGTGACGATGACCAGGAAATAAATCTCTTCCCTATAGAAAAGATGTCCAGACTCCTTAAAGCTATCCGTTCAGATCAACAGGTGCAATATGATGGCTGTAATGGCAAGAAGGAGGTGAAGGGAACAAGTGAGCCCTAATCTACCCACCGCCCTGTCCCTGCCTACTTGCAACGACCCGCCCTAGGCGACGGGGTACAACTTGGCGGCGGTCCCTACGCTGTTTAAGTGCAAGGGAGTACAAACAGGGAACACGCAAGGGAATACAGTAGCCCACGGAACGCCGCAAGGAAACGGAGCAGTGAATGAGCCAGTCAGGATCAGGAAGTAGTGGAGTATACAAACGGGAGCACGGAGCAGAAGCAAGCCAGGGGCAGAGCAACGCAGGATAAACGGAACTGAAGCAAGGCAGAAGCACGGCAGAAGCAGGCTGGAGCAAGGCAGCAGTGGGGCCCGGAATCCAAGAAGAATAACAAGCAAGGAGGAAGAGAAAACGGCAGGTATAAATGGACAGGGGGCGGAGCTAACTCTGACTGACCAGGCCGCGATAGGCTCTCCCACTCCTGAGCCTGCCACCCTGATTGGTGGGAGCAGGTGTCAGTCTCAGAGGTCTGGCCTCAGGTGTCGACTGATTAATCCTGGGAGTATACCCAGACGTAGTGCCTGGCAGATCCTTTACAATGGCATTGGGGAAGATGGATTGCCCAAAAAAGTTAGGGCATTCAAAGTTGACTCCATCACTAAGAAATGAATGGAAGTCTCCAGACAAGGGTCCCATTCAAAATAAAAGGTTTAAGACAATGTTCGTCATTGATGAGGAACAAGATAAGGAATGGGGGGTACCCCCTAAAGTTGATGTTGAGATTGCAAAACTCTTTAGATGTACAGTAGTTCCCAGTGAAGACGGTTCAAATTTTCATGATCCTATGGACCGCAGAATTGATAGCTCTTTATGAAGAGGGTACTATACGGCTGCAGCTCAAGCAAAGATGGCATTAGTCTCTTCTACTAATCGCAGAGAATATGAGATCACGGCTGCTCCAGATGGAGGAAGACCTAGGCAATTTCATTCCACAAGACGACATTCTAAATTTTTTTTAAACATGTCTCGTTAGCCTCAGATTTTCTTTGCGGCGCCATGGTCCAGCAGTCCATATTTGCAGCCCACGCAATGGCCCTATGATCAGCTGGCAGGAAATCACTCTGGATAAAACCATGGGGGTTAGATGTGCACTCTAAGAATGCACTTTGCTCCATGGAGTTTCAGCCTAGTAGGCTGTTTGGGGAGAAATTGGATTCCCTAATGGAGAATCTATCTGACAAACAAGGTAAATTTCTCCCTCAGTTTGGGAAACGTAGATGGAAAGCCTCCTTTCATGGCCAGCCTAGAGGTCAAATCCGGGCGGGGGGACAAGATAGAGGGGACATTTCCTCCTCAACCAGGCTACAAGCTGAAGGGAAGGACCTCCAAAGTAGTATTCTCAGGAATACTGCCTGTGCCATGCGCATCACAGGAAAGACAGGGGGAGCTCAGGGAGTTAAATGCATGGCTTAAGTCTTGGTGTAGAGGAAAAGGCTTTGGATTCCTAGAGCACTGGGCTGACTTTTCATTGGGGTACAAACTGTATTCTGCAGATTTGCACCTAAATGGAAGGGGCTCCGCTGTGCTGGGGGAGAGCATTCTAGCTGGGGTGTCGGAGTATTTAAACTAGTGCTGAGGAGGGAGGTCAATGTAGAAAATAAAGGGGTAGTTAGGTTAGAGAGGGGTCAGACTATATTGATGGGGGGAGAAACAGACTGTGGGTAGAGGACTAGGCAACAAGATAAGGAGATCTTTCAGTACAAAACAGCAATGAAAATAAAAATGCCCAAATAATGTCAAATAATCACATTTCTGATAATCAAAGTGAAACATTTAAAGGCAAGTTAAAGTGTATGTTCACAAATGGCAGACGTATAGCAAGCAAAATGGGGGAGCTGGAGGCCTTGGTACTTGAAGAAAATATAGATATAGTAGGAGTTGCTCAAACTTGGATAGACTCTTCACATGACTGGGTTGTAAATCTACTGGGTTTTACACTGTTTCGGAAAGACAGGACAAATAGGAAAGGCGGTGGTGTATGTCTGTATGTGAGAAGTGATATAAAGGGGAGTGTGAAAGAGACATTAGAGGGTGAAGATTGTGAGGAGGTTGAAACCTTGTGGGTGGAACTAGAAAGGGAGGTAAACACTGAAAAAAAAACTTTTGGTGTAATCTATAGACCCCCCAATATAACTGAGGAGATGGAAGTTCAGCTATATAAACAGATGGAGCGGGCTGCACAGGCGGGTACAGTAGTGATAATGGGAAATTTTAATTACTGGGATATTAATTGGTGTCATTGTTCGGCTTCAACTGCAAAGGGGAGACATTTCCTCAACCTGTTGCAGGAAAATTTTATGGGCCAGTTTGTGGAAGACCCGACTAGAGGTAAAGCTCTGTTGGATCTGGTCATTTCTAATAATGCAGAGCTTGTTGGGAACGTCAATGTTCGTGAAAACCTCGGTAACAGTGATCATAATATAGTTACATTTTACCTATACTGTAAAAAACAAACACAGGCTGGGAGGGCAAAAACACTTAATTTTAAGAAGGCCAATTTCCCTCGGTTGAGGACTGCAATTCAGGATATAGACTGGGAAGAGCTAATGCCAAATAATGGTACAAATGATAAATGGGAGATTTTCAAATCTACTTTGGATAATTATAGTGCAAAATTTATTCCTATAGGTAACAAGTATAAGCGACTAAAATTAAACCCCACATGGCTTACACCTTCTGTAAAAAGGGCAATACATGACAAAAAAAGGCATTTGAAAAATACAAATATGAGGGTACACCTGTAGCCCTTGTAAATTATAAAGCGCTTAATAAAATTTGTAAAAAGGTAATAAAATCAGCAAAATACAAAATGAAAGGCAGGTGGCCAAGGATAGTAAAACAAATCCCAAAAAATTCTTCAAGTATATAAATGCAAAAAAGCCAAGGTCTGAACGTGTAGGACACCTAGATAGTGGTAACGGGGAGTTGGTCACAGGGGATCAAGAGAAGGCAGAGTTACTAAATGGGTTCTTCAGCTCTGTATATACAACAGAAGAAAGAGCAGCTGATGTAGCCGGTGCCAGTGCTGTTAGTATATCAGTTGATATACTGAATTGGATGAATGTAGATATGGTCCAAGCTAAATAAAATAAAATAAATGTACACAAGTCCTCGGGACCAGATGGGTTACACTCTAGAGTTCTTAAAGAGCTTAGTTCAGTTATTTCTGTCCCCCTCGTCATAATATTTAGAGATTCTCTAGTGACTGGTATAGTGTCAAGGGACTGGTGCAGGGCTCTAGGTCTTCCCCGGGTAATTATAGACCAGTAAGCTTAACATCCATCGTGGGGAAAATGTTTGAGGAGCTATTGAGGGACTATATACAGGATTATGTGACCAAAAAATAGTATTATAAGTGACAGCCAGCACGGTTTTACTAAGGACAGAAGCTGTGAAACCAACTTGATTTGTTTTTATGAAGAGGTGAGCAGAAGCCTAGACAGAGTGGCCGCTGTGGATATAGTGTTTTTGGACTTTGCAAAGGCATTAGACACTGTCCTTCATAGACGTCTAATGGGTAAATTAAGGACTATAGGTTTAGAAAGTATCGTTTGTAATTGGATTGAGAATTGGCTCAAGGACCGTATCCAGAGAGTTGTGGTCAATGATTCCTACTCTGAATGGTCCCCGGTTATAAGTGGTGTACCCCAGGGTTCCGTGCTGGGACCACTATTATTCAACTTATTTATTAATGATATAGAGGATGGGAATAATAGCACTATTTCTATTTTTGCAGATGGCACCAAGCTATGAAGCTGTAAAGGATCTGCCAGGCACAACTTCTGTGTATACGCCCATAGTTAATCAGTCTGCACCTGAGTCTATGTCTCTGAGACTGACTCCAGCTTCCACCACTCAGGATGGCAGGCTTAGGAGTGGGAGAGCCTATCGCAGCCTGGCCAGACGGAGCTAGCTCCCGCCCTCTGTCTATTTATACCTGCCTTTCCTGTTCCTCCTTTGCTTGTGATTCTTCCCGTGTGGTTTCCTGGCCCAGCTACAGCTTCTGACTATTTGATCCTGCTCCATACTGACCCTGGCTTTCTGACTACTCTCCTGCTCTGCGTTTGGTACCTCGTGCACTCCTGGTTTGACTCGGCTCGTTCACCACTCTTGTTGCTCACGGTGTTGCCGTGGGCAACTGCCCCATTTCCCTTTGCTTTGTGTTCCCTTGTCTGTTTGTCTCTTGCACTTACTGAGCGTAGGGACCGCCGCCCAGTTGTACCCCGTCGCCTAGGGCGGGTTGTTGCAAGTAGGCAGGGACAGAGTGGCGGGTAGATTAGGGCTCACTTGTCCGTTTCCCTACCCCCGTCATTACATAATCACAAGCCCATATACCTAGTCTACCCTGGTCCCTGACACTACTATGGACCCCCTTGAGACCCTGGCCCAGCAAATGCAGGGTCTCTCCCTACAGGTCCAGGCCCTGGTGCAGAGGGTCAACCAGCCTGACGCTACCATGGTAGTGCCCCTCACCTCACCTCTTGAACCCCACCTCAAGTTGCCTGACCGGTTCTGAGGGGACCGGAGGACTTTTCTCTCCTTTCGGGAGAGTTGTAGGCTCTACTTTCGTTTAAAGCCTCACTCCTCAGGTTCTGAGAGCCAGCGGGTGGGTATTATTATGTCCCGGCTCCAGGAAGGGCCCCAAGAGTGGGCCTTCTCCTTGGCTCTTGACGCCCCTGAACTTTCCTCCGTTGATCGTTTCTTTTCTGATCTCGGACTCATTTATGACGAGACTGACAGGACTGCCTTTGCTGAGAGTCAGCTGGTGACCTTACGTCAGGGTAAGAGACCTGTTGAGGAGTATTGTTCTGACTTTAGGAAGTGGTGCGTAGCTTCTCGGTGGAATGACAAGGCCTTAAGGTGCCAGTTTAGGTTGGGTCTGTCGAACGCCCTGAAAGACCTGCTAGTTAGTTATCCCTCTTCTGACTCCCTTGACCAGGTCATGGCTTTAGTGGTACGACTTGACCGACGTCTCAGGGAACGACAACTTGAAAGTTTTTGTGTTTTCCCCTCTGACTCCCCCATGATGCCTCCCGAGGTCCCGTTGCTTCGCTCTTCCACGGAAGACTCGGAGGTACCTATGCAACTCGGGGCCTCCGTGTCCCCCCGACAACGTAGAGAGTTCCGCAGGAAGAATGGTCTCTGCTTCTATTGTGGGGATGACAAGCATCAAGTGAACACCTGCCCTAGGCGTAAGAATAAGCAGCCGGAAAACTTCCGCGCCTAAGTGATCATCGGGGAGGTCACTTGGGCGCACAGGTATTTCCCGTAAATATGAAACGTAATAAAATCTTGCTTCCCTTTCAGGTCTCTTTTGGGGGTAGGTCCGCTACCGGCAGTGCCTTCATGGATTCAGGGTCTTCTACTAATATCATGTCTGTGGAATTTGCCATGTCTCTAGCTATGCCTTTAATTGATTTGCCTAAACCTGTCCCGGTAGTGGGTATCGACTCCACTCCTCTTGCTAATGGTTATTTTACACAGCATACCCCTGTTTTTGAACTCCTTGTTGGCTCCATGCATTTGGAGCAGTGATCTGTAATGTTGATGCAGGGATTATCGTCCGATTTGGTTTTAGGCCTTCCCTGGTTGCAGTTGCATAATCCCACGTTTGACTGGAATACTGGGGAGCTTACCAAATGTGGTAATGAATGCTTGACGTCATGTTTTTCTGTTAATTCTATTTCTCCCCCTGAGGAGGTGAACACGCTACCTGAGTTTGTTCAGGACTTCGCTGATGTTTTCTCTAAGGAGGCCTCCGAAGTGTTACCTCCTCATAGAGAATACGATTGCGCTATCGAATTGGTACCAGGAGCTAAGCTCCCTAAGGGTAGGATATTTAATCTTTCTTGTCCCGAACGTGAAGCCATGAGAGAGCATATCCAGGGATACCTGGCCAAGGGTTACATTCGCCCCTCTACTTCTCCCGTAGGTGCTGGCTTCTTCTTCGTAGGGAAGAAGGATGGTGGTCTTAGGCCATGCATTGACTACCGTAACTTGAATAAGGTCACTGTAAAGAACCAGTATCCCCTTCCTTTGATTCCTGATCTCTTTAATCAGGTTCAGGGGTCCCAATGGTTCTCTAAGTTTGATCTACGGGGGCGTATAACCTTATCCGCATCAAAGAGGGGGATGAGTGGAAGACTGCGTTTAACATGCCCGAAGGTCATTTTGAATACCTCGTCATGCCCTTTGGGTTGTGTAATGCTCTTGCGGTCTTCCAGAATTTCATAAATGAGATTTTAAGAGATTACCTGGGGGTATTTCTTGTAGTGTACCTTGATGACATACTGGTGTTTTCCAAGGACTGGTCCTCCCACATTGAGCATGTCAGGAAGGTGCTCCAGGTCCTTCGGGAAAACAAACTGTTTGCGAAAACCGAAAAATGTGTGTTTGGGGTACAGGAGATACCATTTTTGGGTCAAATCCTCACTCCTCATGAATTCTGCATGGACCCCGCCAAGGTCCAGGCTGTGGCGGAATGGGTCCAACCTGCCTCCCTGAAGGCGTTACAGTGTTTCTTGGGGTTCGCTAATTATTACAGGAGATTTATTGCTAACTTCTCGGTCATCGCTAAGCCTCTTTCGGACCTCACTCGCAAAGGTGCTGATCTCCTCCACTGGCCCCCTGAGGCTGTTCAGGCTTTTGAGGTCCTTAGAAGTGCTTTATCTCGGCCCCGGTGCTGGTTCAGCCCATCCAAATGGAGCCATTTATCATGGAAGTTGACGCATCCGAGGTGGGAGTGGGGGCTGTCTTGTCCCAGGGTCCCAGGGTACCAGGTCCCTCACCCATCTCCGTCCCTGTGCCTACTTCTCCGGGAAGTTTTCGCCCACTGAGAGTAACTATGATATTGGCAACCGCGAACTCTTAGCCATTAAATGGGCATTTGAAGAGTGGCGCCACTTCCTGGAGGGGGCTAGGCACCAGGTAACGTTCCTTACCGACCACAAGAATCTGGTTTTCCTAGAATCTGCCCGGAGGCTAAACCCGAGACAAGCTCGATGGGCGCTATTTTTTTACCAGATTCAACTTTTTGGTTACCTATAGGGCTGGGTCTAAAAATATTAAGGCCGATGCACTGTCGCGTAGCTTCATGGCCAGCCCTCCTTCAGAGGAAGATCCTGCTTGTATTTTGCCTCCTGGTATAATCATTTCTTCTATTGATTCTGATTTAGTCTCTGAAATTGCGGCTGATCAAGGTTCAGCTCCCGGGAACCTTCCTGAGGACAAGCTGTTTGTTCCCCTGCAATACCGGCTAAGGGTACTTAGGGAAAATCATGACTCTGCACTATCTGGTCATCCAGGCGTCCTGGGTACCAAACACCTCATTGCCAGAAACTATTGGTGGCCTGGGTTGCCTAAAGACGTTAAGGCCTACGTCGCTGCTTGTGAGGTTTGTGCTAGGTCCAAGACTCCCAGGTCCCGACCAGCGGGCTTACTACGTTCTTTGCCCATTCCCCAGAGACCTTGGACCCATATCTCCATGGATTTTATCACCGATTTGCCTCCATCTCAAGGCAAGTCGGTGGTGTGGGTGGTAGTAGACTGCTTCAGTAAGATGTGCCACTTTGTGCCCCTCAAGAAACTACCTAATGCCAAGATGTTAGCTACCTTGTTTGTCAAACACATCCTGCGTCTCCATGGGGTCCCTGTCAATATTGTTTCGGACAGAGGGGTACAATTTGTTTCATTGTTTTGGAGAACCTTCTGTAAAAAGTTGGAGATTATCTGTCCTTCTCCTCTGCCTTCCATCCTGAAACTAATGGTCAAACTGAGAGGACTAATCAATCTCTAGAACAATATTTAAGGTGTTTTATCTCTGACTGTCAATATGATTGGGTCTCATTCATTCCCCTCGCCAAATTTTCCCTTAACCCCTTCCCGCTCCTTGACGTACTATTACGTCATGGCAGCTGTATCGTTCGCGCTCCATGCCGTAATAGTACGTCTCGGGAGTAACGGCCGTTTCGGCCGTCCTCCCGACACATACAGGAGCTGTGACGCTGCTGTCTTGTTCAGCAGCTGTCACAGCTCCTACAGCGGGGACCGATCGCTGTGTCCCCGCTGATTAACCCCTTAAAAGCCGCGTTCTATAGAGATCGCGGCTTTTTAGGGGTTAAGCTGCCATCGCCGGCCTGCTACGCGATAGCGGCCGGCGATGGTGACTATGGCAACCGGACACCAAACAATGGCGTCCGGCGATGCCATAGACGGAAGCCTAGTGGGTCCTGACAACGTCAGGACCCACTATGCTTGCTGTCAGTGAGTAGCTGACAGTTCTAATACACTGCACTACGCATGTAGTGCAGTGTATTAGAATAGTGATCAGGGCCTCCTGCCCTCATGTCCCCTAGTGGGACAAAGTAATAAAGTAAAAAAAAAGTTAAAAAAAGTTGTGTAAAAATAAGAAAATAAAAGATTTAAAAGTATTAAAAGTAAAAATCCCCCTTTTTCCCTTATCAGTCCTTTATTATTAATAAAAATATATAAACAAACAAATAAACTATACATAATTGGTATCGCCGCGTCCGTAACGGCCTGAACTACAAAATTATTTCATTATTTATCCCGCACGGTGAACGCCGTAAAAAAAATAAATAATAAACCGAACCACAATCACAATTCTTTGGTCACTTCACCTCCCAAAAAATGGAATAAAAAGAGATCAAAAAGTCGCATGTACCTAAAAATGGTACTGATCGAAACTACAGTTCGTTACGCAAAAAATAAGTCCTCACACGGCTTTATTGATTGAAAAATAAAAACGTTATGGCTCTTAGAATAAGGTAACACAAAAAGTGAATGATTGTTTACAAAACTTATTTTATTGTGCAAACGCCATAAGACATAAAAAAAAACTATAAACATCTGGTATCGCCGTAATCGTATCGCCCCGCAGAATAAAGTGAATATGTCATTTATAGCGCACGGTGAACGCTGTAAAAAAAAACGAAAAAAAAAACAATCGTACAATTGCTGTTTTTTAGTCACCACGCCACCTAAAAATAGAATAAAAACTGATCAAAAAGCCGCATGCACCCCAAGAAAACTACAATGGATTCCTCAAGGGGTCTAGTTTCCAAATTGGGGTCACTTTTGGGGGGTTCCCAATGTTTTGGCACCACAAGACCTCTTCAAACCGGACATGGTGCCTAATAAAAAAGATGCTTCAAAATCCACTAGGTGCTCCTTTGCTTCGGAGGCCGGTGCTTCAGTCCATTACCGCACTAGGGCCACATGTGGGATATTTATCAAAACTGCAGAATCTGGGCAATAAGTATTAAGTTGCGTTTCTCTGATAAATCCTTTTGTGTTATAAAAAAAATGGTATAAAGAGGATTTTCTGACAAAAAAAAAAATGTAAATTTCACCTCTACTTTGCTCTAAATTCCCGTGAAACACCTAAAGGGTTCATAAACTTTCTAAATGCTGTTGTGGATACTTTGAGGGGTCTAGTTTCTAAAATGGGGTGTTTGATAGGGGTTTCTAATATATGGGCCCCTCAAAGCAACTTCAGAACTGAACTGGAACCTAAAAAAATAAATAAATGAGGCAATACTTCGCTTCTTACATTATACTGATAATGAGCCGTGCCCACCCCGAGATGACCCCAGTTTTGACCGTTTGTATAAACGGAGACCCCTATTAGACCGTTCCAGTGCCCGGTTTTCCCAAGCATACACCCCTGAGAAGTGTATTTCTATTGATGAGTCCCTGGTACATTTTAAAGGGAGGGTTCAATTCCGCGAGTACCTGCCGGGTAAGAGGGCAAGGTATGGCGTGAAGATGTATAAGCTGTGAGAGTGCATCAGGGTATACCTACAGGTTTAGGATATATGAAGGAAAGGCCACCCCCAAACCAGACTGCATCCTGGACTACAATAGGTACATGGGAGGGATGGACTTGTAAGATCAAGCCCTGAAGCCCTACAGCGCCATGCGGTGTGGTATAAGAAGCTGGCCGGGCACATCATACAGATGGCATTGTACAATGCGTACATGCTACGTCGATGTGCAGGCCAGACGGGAACTTTCCTGGAATTTCAAGAGGTGATTATCAAGAACCTAATCTTTAGGGACCAAGAAGGGGGGGCACCCAGTACTTCTGGAAGCGAGCCCACACGCATCGTACCAGGGCAACACTTTCCAGGAGAAGTTCCCCAAACTGGCAAGAAGGGAAAAAGTCAAAAGAGGTGCAAAGTCTGCTATAAGAGGGGGTAAGGGAGGACACAATATATCAATGTGACACGTGTCCCGAATAACCAGAGCTCTGTATGAAAGTGTTTTAAAATTTATCATACATCCCTTGGTTTATAATTTACCCCAATTTTACTTACCCTGATGCACTCCACACAGCTTATCCCCCCTCGTCTTTCCCCTCTGATCCCTGCTGTGTGTCCAGGCAGCTGATAACAGCCACATGTAGGGTATTGCCATACCCGGGAGAACCCACATTACAGTTTATGGGGTGTAGGTCTCCGGTCAAAATGCTCACTACACATGTAGATGAATGCCTTAAGGGTGTAGTTTTTAAAACGGGGTCACTTCTTGGGGGTTTCAACTGTTCTGGTACCTCAGGGGCTTCTGCATACATGACTTCGCACTAGAAAATCCCCAGTAGGCCAAATGGTGGTCCTTTCCTTCTGAGCCCTCCCATGGGCCCAAATGGCAGTTTATCACAACAAATGGGGTATTGCGGCCCTCAGAACAAATTGCGCAACAGAATGGGGTATTTTGTTTCTTGTGAAAATAAGAAATTTTCAGCCAAAACTACATATTATTTGAAAAAAATAATTTTGTTTTCATTCCCAGCCCAATTCAAATAAGTTCTGTGAAAAAACTATGGGGTCAAAATGGTCACAACACCCATAAATGAAGTCCTTGAGGGGTGTAGTTTCCAAAATGGGGTCATTTGTGGTTGGTTTCTATTGCTTTGATACCTCTGGGGCTCTGCAAATGCGACATGGCACCCGAAAACCAATCCAGCAAAATCTGGACTCCAAAGAAAACACAGCGCTCCTTTCCTTCTGAGCCCTCCTATGGGCCCAAACGGCAGTTTATCACCACAAATGGGGTATTGCCGCACTCAGGACAAATTGGGCAACAGAATGGAGTATTTTATTTCTTGTGAAAATAAGAATTTTTGAGCTAAAATGACATATTATTGGAAAAAATATATTTTTTTTTAATTCCCAGCCCAATTCAAATTAGTTCTGTGAAGAAACTATGGAGTCTAAATGGTCACATTACCCATAAATGAATTCCTTGAGGGGTGTAGTTTCCAAAATGGGGTCACTTCTGGTGGGTTTCCATTGCTTTGATACCTCTGGGGCTCTGCAAATGCGACATGGCACCCGAAAACCAAACCAGCAAAATCTGTACTCCAAAGAACACACAGCGCTCCTTCACTTCTGAGGCCTCCCATGGGCCCAAACGGCAGTTTATTGCCACAAATGGGGTATTGATGCACTCAGGAGAAATTGGGCAACAAAATTGAGTATTTTGTTCCCTGTGAAAATAAGAAATTTTGGTAAAAAATTACATCTTATTGGAAAAAATGTCATTTTTTTAATGTCACAGCCCAATTGAAATAGGTGCTGTGAAAAAACTGTGTGGTCAAAATGCTAACAACAACCATAAATGAATTCCTTGAGGGGTGTATTTTCCAAAATGGGGTCACTTTTGGTGGGTTTCCATTGCTTTGATACCTCTGAGGCTCTGCAAATGCGACATGGCACCCGAAAACCAATCCAACAAAATCTGGACTCCAACAAACATATAGCGCTCCTTTCCTTCTGAGCCCTCCCATGGGCCCAAACGGCAGTTTATCACCACAAATGGGGTATTGCCACACTAAGGACAAATTGGGCAACAAAATGGGGTATTTTGTTCCTTGTGAAAATAAGAAATTTTGATCACAAATGACATTTTATTGGAAAAAATGACATTTTTTTCATTTCAGAGCCCAATTCAAATACGTGCTGTGAAAAAACTGTGCGGTCAAAATGGTAACAACAACCCTAAATGAATTCCTTGAGGGGTGTAGTTTCCAAAATGGGGTCACTATTGGGGGATTCCTACTGTTTTGACACCTCAACACCTCTTCAAACCTGGCATGCTGCCTAAAATATATTCTAATAAAAAAGGGGCCTCAAAATGCACTAGGTGCTTCTTTGCTTCTAGGGCTTGTGTTTTAGTCCACGAGCGCAGTAGGGCCACATGTGGGACATTTCTAAAAACTGCAGAATCTGGACAATACATATTTAGTAGTGTTTCTCTGGTAAAACCTTCTGTGTTACAGAAAAAAAAATGAATAAAATTGAAATTCAGCAAGAAAAATGAAATTTGCAAATTTCACCTCCACTTTGCTTTAATTCCTGTGAAATGCCTGAAGGGTTAAAAAAACTTTCTAACTGCTGTTTTGAATACTTTGAGGGGTCTAGTTTTTAAAATGGGGTGTTTTATCAGGGTTTCTAATACATAGGCCCCACAAAGCCACTTCAGAACTCAAGAGGTACCTTAAAAAAAAGGCTTTTGAAATTTTCTTAAAAATATGAGAAATTGCTGTTTATGTTCTAAGCCTTGTAACGTCCAAGAAAAATAAAAAAATGTTCAAAAAACGATGCCAATCTAAAGTAGACATATGGGAAATGTGAACTAGTAACTATTTTGGGTGGTATAACCGTCTGTTTTACAAGCAGATGCATTTAAATTCAGAAAAATGCAATTTTTTCAAAATTTTCTCTACATTTTGCAATTTTTCACCAATAAACACTGAATATATCGACCAAATTTTACCACGAACATGAAGCCCAATGTGTCACGAGAAAACAATCTCAGAATCGCTTGGGTAGGTTTAAGCATTCCGACGTTATTACCACATAAAGTGAAATATGTCAGATTTGAAAAATGGGCTCTGAGCCTTAAGGCCAAAACTAGGCTGCGTCCTTAAGGGGTTAATAACCGGGTCAGTAACTCGTCAGGGGTCTCCCCCTTTTTCTGTAATTTTGGGTTTAATCCACGGTTCTCCTCCATCTCACCTGGTAGTTCCAACAATCCTGAGGTAAAGGTCGTTCATCGGGAACTGTGCACAGTCTGGGCCCAGGTTCAGAAGAACCTAGAGGCGTCCCATAGCGTACAAAAAACTCAGGCTGATAGAAGACGTTCTGCTAACCCCTTGTTTATGGTCGGGGATCTGGTGTGGTTATCGTCTAGGAACTTGCGCCTTAAGGTCCCGTCCAAGAAGTTTGCTCCCCGGTTTATTGGGCCGTATAAGGTCATTGAAGTCCTCAATCCTGTCTCCTTCCGACTGGAGTTGCCCCCATCTTTTCGAATACACGACGTGTTTCATGCCTCCCTCCTTAAACGCTGCTCCCCGTCCTTGGCTCCCTCGAGGAAACCCCCTGAGGGGGTGGAATTCGAGGTGGCCAAGATTGTGGACAGCAAGATGGTCCAAGGCTCCCTCCAGTACCTGGTCCATTGGAGAGGATACGGGCCTGAGGAGAGGACTTGGGTACCTGCCCGGGATGTTCACTCTGGGGTATTGGTCAGGAGGTTCCACCTTCGTTTCCCCAATAAACCAGGTCCACTTAGAAAGGGTCCGGTGGCCCCTCATAAAAGGGGGGGTACTGTAAAGGATCTGCCAGGCACAACTTCTGTGTATACGCCCATAGTTAATCAGTCTGCACCTGAGTCTATGTCTCTGAGACTGACTCCAGCTTCCACCACTCAGGATGGCAGGCTTAGGAGTGGGAGAGCCTATCGCAGCCTGGCCAGACGGAGCTAGCTCCCGCCCTCTGTCTATTTATACCTGCCTTTCCTGTTCCTCCTTTGCTTGTGATTCTTCCCGTGTGGTTTCCTGGCCGAGCTACAGCTTCTGACTATTTGATCCTGCTCCATACTGACCCTGGCTTTCGGACTACTCTCCTGCTCTGCGTTTGGTACCTCGTGCACTCCTGGTTTGACTCGGCTCGTTCACCACTCTTGTTGCTCACGGTGTTGCCGTGGGCAACTGCCCCATTTCCCTTTGCTTTGTGTTCCCTTGTCTGTTTGTCTCTTGCACTTACTGAGTGTAGGGACTGCCGCCCAGTTGTACCCCGTCGCCTAGGGCGGGTCGTTGCAAGTAGACAGAGACAGAGTGGCGGGTAGATTAGGGCTCACTTGTCCGTTTCCCTACCCCCGTCATTACAGTAGCATTGTTCAGTCTATGGAAGATGTTCGTGAATTGCAAGCAGCTTTAAACAAACTAAGTGTTTGGGCATCCACTTGGCAAATGAAGTTTAATGTAGATAAATGTAAAGTTATGCATCTTGGTACCAACAGCCTGCATGCATCATATGTCCTAGGGGAGCTACACTGGAGGATTCACTTGTTGAGAAGGATCTGGGTGTACTTGTAAATCCTAAACTAAATAACAGCATGCAATGTCAATCAGCTGCTTCAAGGGCCAGCAAGATATTGTCGTGTATTAAAAGAGGCATGGACTCGCGGGACAGAGATGTAATATTAGCACGTTACAAAGCAGAAGTGAGGCCTCATCTAGAATATGCAGTTCAGTTCTGGGCTCCAGTTCATAGAAAGGATGCCCTGGAGTTAGAAAAAATACAAAGAAGAGCAACGAAGCTAATAAGGGGCATGGGGAATCTAAGTTATGAGGAAAGATTAAAATAATTAAACCTATTTAGCCTTGAAAAAAGACGACTAAGGGGGGACATGATTAACTTATATAAATATATTAATGGCACATACAAAAAATATGGTGAAATCCTGTTCCATGTAAAACCCCCTCAAAAAACAAGGGGGCACTCCCTCCATCTGGAAAAAAAAACGGTTCAACCTGCAGAGGCGACAAGCCTTCTTTACTGTGAGAACTGTGAATCTATGGAATAGTCTACCGCAGGAGCTGGTCACAGCAGGGACAGTAGATGGCTTTAAAAAAGGCTTAGATAATTTCCTAGAACAAAAAAATATAAGCTCGTGTGTGTAGAAATTTTTTACTTCCCTTTTCCCATCCCTTGGTTGAACTTGATGGACATGTGTCTTTTTTCAACCGTACGAACTATGTAACCTATGTAACCAGTATACAATGCTCCCAGCGAGACGGCTATAGACATCAGAGAGGTAGGGGAAGAAACCATCCAGCCCCTGGCAGGAAGCTGGATTTCTGACGCCAGAGAAATACCAGTGGGAGGAAGATTGTCGTTTTTCTACCCCCAATGGGAAAAATCTATATAGGCACGTTGGGTGGTAGACATAGTAAACAATGGCTACAAGATAGAATTCATATCGCAAACCCCATATAAATTCCATGCCACTTCAAAATTTGCCAATACTAAACAGTCTCTAATGGAGAGGGCTATTCTAGAGTTTATAGACATGAGAGCTCTTGAAAAGGTTCCAACCGCGGAACTCCAGACAGGAGTTTATTCAAGAGTATTCTCAGTTCCAAAGCAAGAGGGAAAATGGAGAACAATAATAGATCTCAGATATCTAAACAAGTTTATACGCAAAACAAATTTCCGTATGGATACCATTCGTTCTGTACTCTCTCTACTGGACGAAGGTGATTTTTTCGCCACAATAGATCTAAAAGTTGCGTACCTCCACGTACCGATTCATCCAAGATACAGGAAATTCCTGAGAATTGCCATCTGGATACAGAGAGAGTTGACACATCGACAATTCACGTCTCTACCCTTTGGGATATCGTCGGCCCCCTACGTGTTTACCAAGGTCACGGTAGCAGTAGTAGCCAGTTTCAGGAGAAAAGGTATCTCCATAATACCCTATCTGGATGATTGGTTGATAAAAGCCAATTCAGTGGGAGCCCTCAATACGCATCTACAAATCGTGCTGTCATAAATTCAAGCATTGGGATGGCTCATCAATGGGGAAAGATCCCACATTTAGCCATCACAGGAAAAACAGTTCCTGGGTTTTCTCTTGAATACTCGACAGATAATGATCTACCATCCACCAGAAAGACGGGGTCACATATATGAGGCCGCACGGCATATCAGCCAGATCAGACCAGTATCAATTCATCTGAAGATGCAAGTTCTGGGTCTGATGACATCGGCCAGCAAGGCTATCGAGTGGGCAAAATGGCACATGCGACCCCTGCAGCAGGAAATCCTGCAGGTTTGGAACCGAGACATAAAAACTCTGGACAATACTGTGATAATTTCCAGAGACACGAGAGCCTCCCTAAGATGGTGGTTTCATCTAAAAAAATGGCAGATCCTTTGCCCCCCAGTCGTGGGTCGACATATCGACGGACGCGTCCAACTCAGGTTAGGGAGCTCATATGGCAGGACAAATGGTGAAGGGCACCTGGTCTCCGACCGAGAGGTGTCTATCCTCAAATCTCAGAGAGATGCGAGCAGTCATGAGAGCCCTTACATATTTTCACCAAGCCGTCCAGGGGAAAGCGATCAGATCGCTCCGACAATGCGACTACAGTCTCCTACTTGAACCACAAGGGAGGCACCCGATTCATAGCCCTTCTTATAGAAGTGGCACGTATCCTATCATCGGCGGAAGTATATGCTCAACAGCTGTGCATATAAAAGGGTACCAGGAGAATGGTCTCTAAACCATAATGTCTACAATCAGATAGTGGAATACTGGGGTCAACCACAAGTGGACCTGATGGCCACACGAGAGAACGCAAAGGTGGACCTATTTTTCTCCCTGTTCAGGGAGCAAAATTGATTGCTGCCCCAATTGATCGCTCCCTTTTAGCCAACTCAGGACTGTCGGACACAGTCATCAACACCCTCTTACAATCTAGAGGGGTTGCGACTACCAAAACTATGGCAGCATTAGGTTGGCATTTCTGAGATGGTGCAAAGACCACCAACTTTTCTCTTCCTCCCCATCCATCCAGAACATACTGTATTTCCTACAGGAGTGCTTTGACAAGGGGCTCAAGCCAGGCACAATAAAAGTACAAATATCAGCCTTCTTAGGCAGGAAACGATCATCTGAACCACTCATACAGAGATTCATAAAAGTAGTCCAAAATATCAGACCAACAGTAACTGATCCAGTCCCTAAGTGGGATTTATGTGTGGTGCTCAACCACCTTTGTGAACCCCCGTTTGAGCCCTTACAGTCAGTGACATTGAAATATCTATCGCTGAAAGTTTTCTAGTAGCTATAACAACAGCCAAGAGGGTCAGTGACATACAGGCTCTTGGATCAGCTGAACCTTATCTACTTTTTCTTCAGGACCATGTCCTGATGAGGACATTACCTTATTTCACCCCAAAA
Source organism: Rhinoderma darwinii (assembly GCF_050947455.1). Lineage (NCBI taxonomy): Eukaryota > Metazoa > Chordata > Amphibia > Anura > Rhinodermatidae > Rhinoderma > Rhinoderma darwinii. Next base: position 388,230,576 of record NC_134687.1, read on the forward strand.
GTGCCTTCATTCCAGAACATTAACCAACAGATTGAGTTACCCGTGTTCTGTCCAGAGCCATCATCAGGAAAGGAATGGAAACTGCACTTATTAGATGCTGGTAGAGCCATAAAAACATATATTCATCGAACCAAGGAGTTTAGAAAGTGCGATTATCTTTTCCTATCATTTCAAGGCCAGAATAAGGGCCAAAAATCATCTAAGTCCTCCCTATCCAGATGTATAAGGGATGTGATTACTATCTGCTACACGCAGGCTGGCTTACAAACTCCACAGAGCCTCAGAGCTCACTCTACTAGAGCCGTATCCACATCATGGGCAGAGAAAAACGGCATTCCAATTGATCAGATTTGCAGAATAGCCTCATGGACCTCTCCACAGAAAAATACCGTAAATTCTCTTTCCTTTAGTCCTAGCAGCAGCACTGCTCCCCCCACCCCCAATAAAATATCTATGTTTAATTCAGCAGACCTTGAGTCGGTGTGGGTTTTATTTTTTTCTTTACTGTTATAAATACACAATGTGACACTGTGATGCTAGCTCTTATAGGGTAGCCAATTAATTCAAATAAATTGATACCATCTGTCCTATCTTCTAGGAGGATAGAATATCCCCATGGGTGCTGCTTCTAGTACTAAAGGAAAGAGAATTTAGGATGAATAGAAATTACACTGAAGTCTCTATGGGTAGAAATACATGAGGAAAAAATAATAATAAAATACTGATAGGGTTTGCTTTAACCCATTAGTGACCGCCAATGTGCCTTTTTATGGCGGCAACTAACAGGCTTTATTCTGATGTGTACGCCTTTTCACGGCGCTGCATCAGAATAAAGCAGTGCCGCCGGGAGCAGAAGAAAAAGAGAGAACCTCCTTTATTACGTATAGTTATTTTGGTGTTCTTGCCTTGGTGTACACCAGCAATTGAAATAAAGAATATTGCAGGGAAGGGGAAGAAGGGAAAAGTTAGGGCAAAGAGCAAAAAAAAATGATTACCCTTTTCTTTCTTTATTATTAAAATACCGGCAGAGGAGTAGTAGGTGAAAGGCAATTTTGAGCGCAATATTTTTGCTCAGGCGTGAGCGCTCGGAGAATGAACAGCATCGATGCTGCAGCCTGTTCATTCCCGGCACCTCTATTAGTCAGGTCGGACAAGAGTCGAGATGCGCTATCTAAATGTATAACTATTCTCTCCCACAATTGTGCTTTCCCTACTCTACTGCTGGGTTCGCCAGGAGCAGTAAAAGCTCCCTGCTCTCAGCTGCCGGAGGTAGTTGACGGCTAGGAGCAGCAGTGCTCAAGCGGGCGGATTTCAATACGCCCGTTTAACCCCTTAGATGCGGCGCTCAATATCGAGCACCGCATCTGAGTGGTTTTGGAAGGAGGGAGCTATTTCTCTCACCACACCGACACCCTGCGATGCGATCTGATTGATCGCAGAGTGTCGATGACTTCTATGGCAGCCTGGGGCCTAACAAAGGACCGCAGGTCTGCCTCTAGTTAATGCCTGTTAGGCCACACACTGACAGGCAGTAATACACTGCAATACAGAAGTATTGCAGTGTACAATAAAAGCGATCAAACCATCGCATAGTGAAGTCTCCTAGTGGGACTAATAAAAAAGTTAAAAAAAAGTTTAAGAAAGTTAATAATAAGTAAATAAAGACCCCAAGTAAAAAAAAATGAAAAACACACCTTTTCCCCTTACAAAATGCTTTATTATGAAAAAAAGTAGAAAAGTTATACATATTTGGTATCGCCGCGTCCGTAACGACCCCAACTGTAAAGTTATCACATTATGTAACCCGCTCAGCGAGCGCTTTAAAAAAATAAAACAAAAAACAATGCCAGAATTGCTGTTTTCTGTGCATCCTGCCTTCAAAAAAATTTAATAAAAAGTGATCAAAAGTCGCATGTACTCCAGGGGGCGTGGCTTGGACGCTGCAGTGAACGGTCGCAACTCTGGTGAGCTCCGCCGACAGTGGATTTATTCAGCTCTATTGGCTGGATTACATTGCTCAGATCGAGCTGTAACTACCGTACCTTCCCTCCCTACTGCCGCGGAGACGACCGGGCATTTGCGGAATCATTTTTGGTGATTTCGCCGCGATACCGGAGGTACAAGCAAGTGAGGCCTTGCCTCGTGTTAGACCGGGGCCTAGATTTCCGGCGAGAAGGCCGACGGGACGGACCGGAGAGACCAGAAGAGGAGCAGTAGCAGGAATATAATGCTCGGAGCGAGCTGACAATAGCCCATCTTCCCTCACCACTGCCGCGGAGACGCTCAGGCATTTGCAGAATCATCTTCGGCGATTTTGCCGCGACACCAGAGGGAGGAACAAGTGAGGCCTTGCCTCGTGTCAGACCGGGGACTAGATTTCCGGCGAGACGGCCGGCGGGACGGACCGGAGAGACCAGAGGAGCAGGAACAGGTACCGGTGATTTCATACTAAGCAGCTACAGCTGCCTTGAGGACGCAGTTGCCGTGCTACTACTAAGACTCACATTACATATACCTGCCTGAGTCCCACTAACAGTTTGATCCTCACTGTGAAGTCTGGGGAGACTAGGCCCAGGCTAGAACCTGCAGACCAGCGTCCAAGGACTTCAGAGAAAGTGGCACTCATACCCCCAAGCTTCACTTCACAATATCACACTACTTATGAGAGCAACGCTCTAATTTTTTACCGCTGGGAACATACCTAGTGAACAAGTTCTACTATTGATCTAATACACTGAGCAATCACTTGGACTTCCATCACATATTTTTTGCTAGGCGACCCCCCTCCTCCTCCCTCCTCCATTGCTAGGGAGGTAGTTGGGAAGCTGTAAGCGCTGTTCTTAATGAGCTACATGTAACTACCATTGAAGAGACACGCACTCTTTTCTTTTTCTTCAGTACCACAAAACTAATACAAGATGGTGAAAACGGGCAAAGATAAGCTCAAGGATGTTCATCACACACCTAAAAAGCACAAAAGTCAACATGAAGTTGATCGTTTCTTTAACAAAAAGCACTCTGCTTCCTCTTCGGCTGGGAGTCACCTATCCGCTCATTAAGAGGATACGGAAATGTCACAAGATGGTGATTCGGATAGGGAGAGCACTACAGCTCAGCCTACCACACATGATGAATCGGATGCATGCCATATTTCTAGAGCTTTTCTCAAAAAATGCTTAGCTCAAGCCTTATCTCGAGTACTGAAAGAACTCTCTGATATCAAAATAGATGTGAAACACATCGGCCACAGAGTAGAGGAGTTGGAAAATGCTCATACTGCTTTATTGTCCCACAGTGCAGTGACACAACAGACGGTTATCTCCCAACAGGAACATCTAAATTCTGCATTTCTTCAGCTTGAAGATCAGGAGAACCGCAACAGGAGGAAGAATATTAGGCTTAGGGGGATGCCGGAAAGTGTGGCACCGGAGGCTTTGAGAGCAGCAGCCGCATGAATTTTCACAGATCTACTGGGGGTGGATCGAGCCTCACAAGTGGTCATCGAGCGGATGCACAGAGCACTTAGGCCTAAACCTGCGCCAGGAGAACCACCGAGGGATGTGGTGTGTGGGCTCTTGAGTTTTGTCGATACAGCTGCCCTTTTACAGAGGGCCAGGGACTCTCAAGGAATCTACTATGACAACTGCAAAATTTTGTTCTTTCAAGATGTAGCAGCAAGCACTCTAAACAAAAGGCGGATACTGAAACCGCTCACAGATATTTTGAGAGAACGTCACATCCCCTACAGATGGTTGTATCCCTTTGGACTTTCTGTGATGGATAATGGTAAACCCATGGTGGTTAGGCAACCGGAAGACCTACCCAAAATCTGGACTGTGCTACGGGTCACCCCACTGGAAATACCATCGTGGCTGCCTGTTCATTTGCCTGTGGCGTTCCCAGAATTACCGCCCCCGGAGAAGTGGAACCTACAAACCAAGGTGAAGTCCCCGAGGAGGACCCCCACCTGAATCGCTGAATTTTCGGGACTTGGAAATCCGGAAACTGGTCTTGAACGTGTATTTGCCCGGAATGGGCCTCTATTTTTTCGCAGCAGAGGAATTGTTGATGTATGATTGGAGGCTTACAACAAGCCTCTTGTGTATCCTTTAAGAGTAATGCTAAAGTGGTACTATTAGTTTTTGTAGCTATTAACAGAGAGTGCGTCTCTATCTCTTCTCTTTGTCCTTTTTTTTTTTTATGTTCTTTTCTCCTTTCAGAATGGAATGGTTAAATCCATCCTGTATTGTGTATCTGTATACGGTGATATGCTTAATCGTATCCAGAACTAATTTCCTACCCAAGGGATCGGGGACCTGTGTGACCACAGATCTTTCTGCCTGGTTCCTATGCGAAAAGGTTTACAACATCTGCAATGTTTTGTTTATTCATACAACTTGTGTTAAGTTTGAAGTTAAGGTGACACCTAATGAGCTCTTATACATTCTCATTCCTTCATTAGACGTATGTACATATGGCTGAAGTTAATATTGTTTCATTGAATGCAAGAGGGCTTAATACTCCTCAAAAACGCAGCCAAGTATTTGCTATAATTAAGAAAGCTCGCTCAGACATTCTATTTCTGCAAGAAACCCATTTCCGACACACGCACACCCCCTCACTTACCCACACCTCATTCTCACAGTGGTTCCACAGCACACACTCCTCAGCATCAAGGGGAGTCAGTATTGCCATTAGTAGATCGGTTCCATTCACCTTATTGGCTCAGCAGATCGACCCAGCTGCTAGATATGTTTTCATTAAAGGAACCATAGGGAATACAATGATTACTTTAGCCAACATTTATGCTCCTAACAGAAATCAGGCTAAATGGTTAACTAGTACTTTAAATAAGATACAAACTTTTAAAGAAGGAATCCTGGTTCTGGGAGGGGATTTCAACTGTGTCTTGGAATACAAATTGGATACTACCTCTAAAACTTCAGCTATACCCAACAAAGCACTTAGGACAATGAAGAGGGCACTAGCTGACCTCTCGCTTGTCGATGCTTGGAGAGTAACACACCCTGACACGAAAGATTTCACATACTACTCCACAGTACACAGGACCTACCACAGATTAGATCGCATGTATATCTCCAATAGGCACCTCGGAGAAGTTACTGCCTCAGATATAGGGTCCATATTAATATCTGACCACGCACTAGTCTCCATGTCCTTATCTATTTCGTCTCTCCCTAAGAAAACTTTGAATTGGTCATTAAATGAAACACTGCTGGGCTCGCCAGAGGATATCTTAGGGATAGAAAGCAAACTTCAGGAGTATTTTAACTTTAATGACATTCCGGGGACCCCTGTACCGATCATATGGGAGGCTCACAAAGCCTGTATTAGAGGCGAGTTTATTGCTCTAGTTTCTAGACTCAAAAAAGCCAGAGAGGCCACAGTGAACTCCCTATTGAACAGAATTTCAGCCTTAGAAACACTTAGAAAGCAATCGGCCATACAGAAATCTCAATCTGAACTTGTAAAACTGAGAAATTACCTCAGCCAAAGCTCTCCAGCGATGTAAATTTAAATATTATGCTCACGGAGATAAGGGGTCTAAAATTATGTCAGGACTTCTTAAAAAACAAAATGAGAAATCCTATATTACCAAACTGAAAACAGAAAAAGGTGAGGTAGTCCTCTCCACAGAAGAGATCGCGGCAGAGTTCCACAAATTATATTCCTCTCTCTATAACTTGGAGACAGGTGGTTCAACATCACATATGGGAGATCGCTCTGCCGCTATCGAATCTTTCCTTAACTCAATCTCCTTACCTAAAATAGGGGAGGGCGATTTGGAAGGGTTGATGGCCCCTTTTACAGAACAAGAAGTTAGGGAAGTGCTTGCCTCTATACCAAGTGGTAAGAGTCCTGGACCCGATGGATTCCCAAATGGATTTATTACAAAACATTTGCTGCAACCTTGTTGCCACACTTTGTGAAACTTAGCAATTCTTTACTGGAGGGGGAGGGCCTCTCCAAACGAATGCTTGATGCGCATATCACAGTTATCCCAAAAGAAGGTAAGGACCCTATGGTTTGTAGTAGCTACAGGCCAATCTCCCTTCTGAACACGAACGTAAAATGGTGGGCAAAGTTACTGGCACATCGCATAAATTTATTACTCCCCAAATTGATTAACCCGGAACAGACAGGTTTTGTACCGCAAAGAGAAGGGAGATTTAACACTACCAGGGTAATTAACGCGATCTTCTGGGCACAAAAACACAAGATCCCACTAGTTCTTCTCAGCACCGATGCAGAAAAGGCGTTCGATCGCGTTGCATGGGACTTTATGAGAGCGACTCTCATTAGATATGGTTTTCCTCCCGCCTTTGTCAGAGCCATCCTCACGCTTTACCATCAGCCATCCGCTAGGATCAAAATAAATGGGGCCCTCTCACCATCTTTTGACATTTACAATGGAACACGACAGGGCTGCCCGTTGTCCCCATCTCTATTTGTATTAACTATAGAACCTCTAATCCAGAAATTCATTCAGTCCCGAGAAGTTCAGGGCCTTAACATCGGGGATGTTACGCACTCAACGGCTGCATTTGCAGACGACCTCCTTCTATTTATTTCAAACCCAATCCAGGCTTTTCCAGCAATCCTTGCGATTCTGGAGGACTTTGGAAAAATTTCAAATTTTAAGATTAACCTGGGGAAATCCGTGGCCCTAAACATCACGGCGTCAAAGTCAAAAATCCAGCGTCTCAAATTGTCCACACCCTTCACATGGAACTCAACGGACATAACATACCTGGGTGTTCGCATCCCTTCAGACCCTGCTAAGCTGTTTGAGTATAACTATAAAACGCTATATAAGAAAATTAGTTCGCAGCTAGAAGGCCTAAAAATCCCGTATGTCTCTTGGATGGGAAGAAAGAATATTCTCAAATGTTATATAATGCCGCAAATTTTGTATGTGATGCAGACATTTCCTATATGGCTCCCGAGATCCTTCTTTATACAAATACATCGCTTATTCTCAAAGTTTATATGGAACGCTGCTCATCCTAGGCTGGCATACGCTCAAATGCGACTTGGCAGAAAACAGGGGGGATGCGGATTACCAGATGTTCAAACCTATTATAGGGCTATTCACTTGGCTAGGTGGCTGACGCTAGTGCACCCACAGCAGCCTGTGTGGCCGCATACCCACGTCGAACGACACATTCTTGGGGAGGAGGGGATCATACACCTGTGGTCCACGGTTCCGATAAGGGCAGGTCAGATGAGTGACACTCTGAGGGGCACGGTGGAAGTGGGGCAGCACTTTTTTACAAAAATGATACCAGATACAGGACCCTCTCCTCTCATGCCTTTGGGGGTCCTACCGGCCTTGCTGAGAGCAGCGGTCATCCCGATTCATTTTCCTTGGTCCCATCTACAGCAAATCTTAATATACCCTACGTTACAAAATGTATCAGCCCTACCGAATCTAGCGGACTCAATAACCCCACTAGACTCTACCCCCATCTCGTTTATACATGAATTTGCTTTCAATAAGGTATGTAGAGAATTCTGCGAAAGGTTTACACAACCACTAAGGGATATTAATTGGCTAGAACATTATTTGTTATTTCCTAATTTACCTAAAGGTCTCCTCTCTAAAATATATACTAAACTACTGCAGTTAGCGGCTCCGATTAAACCTAGGTATCTGTTAGTGTGGGGAAAGGAGCTCTCTGCCACCTTTACCCCTTCTGAAGTCTCCGTGGTCCTGTCCAACTCGCATGGTTTTTCCCATTGTGTTAAGATCCAAGAGAATTCCTTTAAGACGTTGACAAGATGGTATAGAACCCCCCAGACCCTCCATAAATGGCGGCTTACTACTGATGAAATGTGTTGGAGGTGTGGATTGGAGGTGGGGACTATCTCACATTTATGGTATCACTGTTCAGTCATACAGAAATTCTGGGCGGAGGTTGGGAGACTTATTAATGTAATTTGTGGGGCGAACATATGTCTTACCCCTGAATTGGTGCTGATGTGGCTACCTAACATTTCGTTTCGACCGTCTAAGCACTCTCTGGCAACCCACTTGCTGACAGCAGCTAAACTTCTCATCCCCATGCATTGGAAATCTAAGTCCCCACCTACAATCCCTCAATGGTTAGAAAAAACCAGACCAATTTTTAGAATGGAAGAACTTGCGGGGTGGGAGAGTGGCACACATGTAAAATTTCTATATACGTGGAAGAATTGGGTGGAGTTTACTAAGAGCCCCGTATACTGCCATAACATGACACCCTCCCTCTTGACTTGACCTGACCTAACCTTTGCATTTGTCACTATCTCACACACAGAAGAGGAGCTTACTAGTGCATACACTGACTTTACTAGGCTCTCATGGTAGTCATCTAGTTTATATTGTTGGTTTATTTGTGTTATGGTTCATCAGTTATTAAAATAAATGCCCCTGATAGACAATGCTGGTATGCTTGAATAGGTATACAATAGATATGACAGGAAGACTTTTAATAAAGCCATAAATGGCCAGGTTCATGACTTATCCAGATATGATTGAAATTGTACTTGCCTATGTTTTTATGTCTCTTATTAGGCCTGCGTGCCGCAAAATATTATGTTATATATTTTTTGCCAGGTTGCATGTCAAGTTCACATGTTATAAAGTATTTCTCAATAAAAATATATTGAAATAATAAAAAAAGTCGCATGTACTCCAAAATGGTACCAATAAAAACCACATGTCGTAAAACTCATCCGTGCGCTGCTTACGGAAATCTCGCACAGCACATGGACCCATTGATTTCAATGGGGCGTTTCACACATGCAGGAGTTTTCACGTAGCGAGAGTCTGTTGCGTGAAACACACTGCATGTCCTATATTGGTGCGTTTTAACACACCTACGCGCCAATTGAAGTCAATGGGTGCGTGAAAACCACGCACAGCACATGGATGCACATCTGTGTGCTGTGTGTGATTTTCGCATCAATTCCCCAAAAAATACATGCTTTGCGAGTGCGTGAAAAACGCATGCAACTCGCAAATCACAGATGCAATAACACAAGGCACACGGACCCAATTTACGCGTGTTTTTATGCACGTAAATCTGTGAATGTAGCCTCAAAGTAGTAAAACATAAGAAACTAAATAAATGTAATATCGTCACAATCGCAACGACCCGCTGAATAAAGTTATTGTGTTATTTGTACCACACGGTAAACGGCGTAAATGAAGGACAGAAAAAAAGAGTGGCGAAATTGCTGGAGTTTTTTCTATTATCCCCAAAAAAGTTAATAAAGTCAAGTCAATAAATTCTATGTACCCCAAAATGGTGCTATTAAAAATACAATTTGTACAGCAAAAAACAAGTCTTTATACATCTATGTCGACGCAAAAATAAAAAAGTTATAGCTCTTTGAATGCGATGATGGAAAAACGTAAAAAATAGCTTGGTCATTATGGCCTAAAATAGGTTGTTCATTAAGGGGTTAATAACCACCCTTTTTTTTCTATCACTGAGCCAGCTACTTATCCACTTACACACATTTTACCACAGTCCCAGTCTTTCCATGTTATGTACCGAACTTTAATGCAGCACAGTTAAAATATCGCCATATATGACATCCAATGACTCACCCCGTCAAATCTAGCGGTTACCTCCTAATAGAAAATTCTCAAATTAGTTTGACGAGACTGGTCCCTCATAAACCCATGCTGATATGGAGTTTTACCTTTATTTTAAATGAGATGCTCCAGGATAGCGTCTCTTAGAAAACGTTCAATTAACCCCTTAATGACCAGCCTATTTTAAACCTTAATGACCAAGATATTTTTAAATTTTCCATCGTCGCATTGCAAGAGCTATAACTTTTTTATTTTTGCGTCGACATAGCTGTATAAGACCGTGTGGTATAAATAACACAATAACTTTATTCAGCGGGTTGTTACGATTGCAACGATGCCACATTTATATAGATTTTGTATGTTTTACTGCTTTTACACAGTAAAAACACATTTTTTTCAAAATTATTTGTTTTTGTGTCTCCATATTTGAAGAGCCATAACTTTTTTATTTTTTCGCCGATGCAGTTGTATGAGGACTTTTTTTTTGCAGGCCGACTTGTAGTTTTTATTGGTACCATTTTGGAGTAGATGCAACTTTTTGATCACTTTTTATCACATTTTTTTTTAAGGCAGGATTCAAAGAAAACATCAATTTTTGCATTGTTTTTTATTTTATTTTTTTACGATGTTCACCGTGCGGGTTAAATAATGTAATGATTTTATAGTTGGGGTCGTTACGGACGCGGCGATATAAAATATCTGTAACTTTTTTTACTTTATTTTGTTTTTTAATAATAAAGCAGTTTGTAAGGGGAAAAAGTGGGTTTTTCAATTTTTTTCACATTTTTTAACTTTTTATTCAATTTTTGTTTTTACTTTTTTACTAGTACCACTAGGGGACTTCACTATACGATCCTCCGATCGCATTTGCAATACACTGAAATACTTCTGTATTACGGATCTAGCCTCAGAAGCTGAGCCTGCGACATCAGCCGCCGGTGTCAGCTGTATGTTACAGCTTGCATCGTGCTGTAACGGTAGGGAACGGAGCTAGCTCCAATCCCTGCCATTAACCCCTTAGATTTCGCGATCGCTTAGTGTTTTGTAGCGATCGGCATCGTCACTCTGTGATCGTCAAGCTGACGATCTTTACTAACAATGGCTTCGTGGTCTGCCACGTACGATAGCCTATAAGGCCCCAGCCAGAGAAGGGACCTAATAGGCTTGCTGTCAGTGAATGACTGACAGCTCTAATGCATTGCTCTACGTGGGTAGTGCAATGCATTAGAGTAAAGTTCAGAGGTGCAGGCTCTCAAGTCCCCTAGTGGGACAAAAAAAAGTTCAATAAAAGTCTAACAATAAAAGCTTCAAGTTAACAAAAACAAACACTGTATTTTTTCCTATAATAAATCTTTTATTATAGGAAAAAAATGAACACGTTAACCCCTTAGTGACCAACAATACGCCTTTTCACGTTCGTCACTAAGGCTAGGCTAGGCTGACGCCTTTTCACGTTGGCCTAGTCTAAGTCCTGCACGGGTCTCCCATGCAGGCTGGAGCCAGGGCTCAGCTGTCTGATGACAGCTGAGCTCCTGCTCCAACGCCTGCGATCGAAGTTTACTTCGATCGCAGCCGTTTAACCCGTTAAATGCCGCCGTCAATAGCGACCGCGGCATTTAACTTGTTTACAGAGGGAGTGAGCTCCCTCTGTCACCCATCGGCAGCCCGCAAATGCAATCGCGGGTCTTCGATGGGTTGTCATGGCAGCCGGGGGCTTGATAAAAGCCCCCAGGTCTGCCCTGGACATATGCCTATTAGGACACGCCGGAGGCACGTCCTAACAGATTGGCTGTCAGATTTACACTGACAGGCAATAATGCTCTGAGATACGAAGTATACCAAAGCATTATAGCAGCGATCTGAAGATCGCACAGTAAAGTCCCCTAGTGGGTCTAATAAAATAAGTAATAAATGTGAAATAAAGATTATTAATAAAAATTACAGTAAAAAAATAAACAAAACCATTTTTTTCCATAAAAAGTGGTTTTATTTAGTAAAAGTGTAAAAAATAAATAAAAGTACACATATATGGTATCGCCGCGACCGTAATGACTCCATTAATAAAGTTAATTTGTAATTTAAACCGCAATGGGAACACCGTAAAAACAAAAAAAAAAAACAATGGCAAAATTGCCATTTTTTTCCATTGGCCCCCCAAAAAAGTCATAATAAAAATGAATCAATAAGTCCCATGCACCCCAAAACAGTACCAATCAAAACTACGTCTCGTCCCGCAGAAAACAAGCCCAAAAAATCTACATTGATGGAAAAATAAAAAAGTTACGGCTCTTGGAAAGCGACGATGCAAAAACAAATAATTTTAGTTCAAAAGTGTTTATTGTGCAAAAGTCGTAAAACATAAAAAACCTCTACATATGTGGTATCGCCGTAATCGTACCGACCCATAGAATAATGGTAACATGTTATTTACGTCGCATAGTGAACGGTGTCAATTTAAAAACGCATAGAACAATGGTGGAATTTCAGTTTTTTTTATAATCCCCCCAAAAAAAGTTAATAAAAGTTAATTAAAAAATGATATGTACCCTTAAATAGTGCTATTAAAAAGTACAACTAATCCCGCAAAAAACAAGTCCTCATACAGCTATGTAGACGAAAAAATAAAAAAGTTATAGCTCTTTGAATGCGACTAAAGAAAAACGAATAAAATAGCTTGGTCATTAGGGCCTAAAATGGGCTGGTCACTAAGGGGCTAAAAAAGGTACACAAATTTGGTATCACCGCGTCGGTAGCGACCAAAACGATAAAACTATAATGTTATTTTTACCGCACGGTGAACACCGCAAAAAAAAAACAAAAAAAAAACAATGTTTATTTTTTTATCACCACCCCTCCCAAAACATGGAATAAAAAGTGTTTAAAAAGATGCATGTACTCCAAAATGATACCAATAAAAACTATAACCCGTCCCGCAAAAAACAAGCCCTTAGACAGCTTTTTTGACTGAAAAATAAAAAAGTTATGGCTCTCGGAATATGGTGACACAAAAAATAAATACAATTGAAAAAAAAGTGATTTTATTGCGAAAACGCTGCAAAACGTAAATAAACTATATACATTTGGTATGAGGGTATGTGCACACGATAACTGCAATTACATCTAAAATTACGGAGTATTTGCATGTACTCGCGTTTTGCGGGGCGTCTTTTACGGACGTAATTTGGAGCTGTTCTTCATTGGAGTCAATGAAAAACGGCTCCAATTACGTCATAAGAAGTGTCCGGCACTTCTTTTGACGAGGCTGTAATTTTACGCGCCGTCTTTTGACAGCGACGCGTAAAGTGACAGCTCGTCTGCACAGAACATCGTAAGACCCATTGCAAGCAATGGGCAGATGTTTGCCGACGTATTGGAGCCGTCTTTTCAGGCGTAATTCGAGGCGTAAAACGCCTCCATTACGCTTGAAAAGAGGTAGTGTGCACATACCCTTACCGTAATCGTATTGACCTGCAGAATAAAGCAAAATTGTCAATTACAGCCCACGCTGAATACCGTAAAAAAAAAAGAATAAAAAACATTGTCAGAATTGCTGGTTTTTGGTCACCTTGCTTGCCAAAAAATTGAATAAAAAGTGAATAACAAATCACGTGTACCCCAAAATGGTACCAATGAAAACTACAGATTGTCCTGCAACAAGTAAGCCCTCACACAGCTCTGGTGGAAAAAAAAAATAGAAAAGTTCTGTCTCTCAGAATATGGCGACACAAAATGTGCAGTGTTACAAAAGCGGATAAGATTGGGCACCATTTATCAGTGCGACACCGGCCACACATCTATGAATTATTATTTATTTACCGCATTATTATACCCTCTTATTATACCCTGATGTACTCCGCACAGATTACATATTATAAACTGAAATATCAGCAATACCCCAAACAGAATTACTGCCAAGCAAAATCTGCACGCCGAAAACCAAATGGCGCTCCCTCCCTTCTGAACTATACAGCATACCCAAACAGCAGTTTACGTCCACACATATGCCATCGCCATACCCGGGAGAACCCGTTTAAAATTTTATGAGGTATTTGTCTTCGGTGGCACAAACTGGGCACAACATATTGTGCACTAAAATTGCATTTCAGCGAAAAATTGCAATTTTCACTTTGCACCATCTGCTGCGCATTAATTTATCATAAAAAAACACCTGTGGGATCAAAGTGCCCACTAAACCCCTTAAACTGCCTCAAGGGGTGTAGTTTCCAAAATAGGGGTCACTACTGACCTCAGAGCCCTGCAATTGTGGGCCAATGGTGTGAAAATCACCAAAATAGACCTCAAATGCTCTTCACTTCTAAGCTCTGTCATATGTCCAGGCAAATAAAAAATGCCTTGAGGGGTTTAGTTTCTAAAATGGGGTCACTTCCTGGATGCTACCACTGTACTCTGGTACCTCAGAGTTTTGCAAATCCGACATGGTGCCCAAAAACCAAGCCAGCAAAATCTGCATGCCTAAGGCTGGGTTCACACGTGGCGGAATTTCACTTAAATTCCGCTGCGGACACTCCGCAGCGTTAATCCGCAGCGAAGCCGTTTGTCCATTGACTTACACTTTAATTTAGCAGTGTTCGTTTAGACGAGGCGTAAAATTCCGCTGCGGAGCATAGGCTGCGGAGCGGAATTTGGTGTCCGCAGCATGCTCTGTCTGTTGCGGAGCAGTGGCGGACTCATGGCGGAATTTCTCCATTGACTTCAATGGAGATTCTAATTTCCGCAATGAAGTCCGCAGCTGTCATGCACATGTTATGTGTGCTGCGGATCCGTCTTGCTTTTTTAACTTGACATTTCTTCATTCTGGCTGGACCTATGTATTTCTAGGTCTACAGCCAGACTGAGGAAGTCAATGGGGCTCCCGTAATGACGGGAGCGTTGCTACGAGACGTCAGTAAATAGTCACTGTTCAGGGTGCTGAAAGAGTTAAGCGATCGGCAGTAACTGTTTCTGCACCCGGGACAGTGACTACCGATCCCAATATACATCTATCTGTAAAAAAAAATGAAGTTCATACTTACCGAGAACTCCCTGCTTCTGTCTCCAGTCCGGCCTCCCAGGATGACGTTTCAGTCTAAGTGACGGCTGCAGCCAATCACAGGCTAATAACAGGCTGCAGCGGTCACATGGACTGCCGCGTCATCCAGGGAGGTCGGGCTGGATGCCGAAGGAGGGACGCGTCACCAAGACAACGGCCGGTAAGTATGAATTTCTTTGACTTTCACAAGGGAAAGTGCTGTCCCTTCTCTCTATCCTGCACTGATAGGGAGAAGGGAAGTACTTTTACCGCAGTCCGCAGCAGTTAGTCCGCATCAATTTACTGCACATTTTGTGCAGATCCGCAGCAGAATCTGCAACGCAGATTCTGTGCGGCATTGATGCGGACAGTTGCGGAGGAAATCCGCCACGTGTGGTCATGCCCTAATAGCGCTCTTGCCTTTCTGAGCCCTACCGTGTGTCCAAACAGCAGTTTATGACCCCATATGGGGTATTGCCGTAATCGGGAGAAATTGATCTTCAAATTTTGGGGTGCTTTTTCTCCTTTATTCCTCGTAAAAATCAAAAAAATTACGCGTTTCATCAGAAGTAATTTTTAATTTCACAGCATAATTCCACTAAATTCAGTAAAAAAAAAACTGTGGGGTCAAAATGCTCACTATACCCTCGATAAATTCCTTCAGGGGTGTAGTTTCCAAAATGGAGTCACTTTTGGGTGGTTTCCACTGATTTTGTCCCACAGGGGCTTTTGCAAACCATTCCAGCTAAATTTGAGCTCTAAAAGCCAAATGGTTTTCCTTCCCTTCTAAGACTTGCCGTGGGTCCAAAAAGCAGTTTGTCACCATATATGTGGTATTGCCGTGCTCAGAAGAGTTTGCTTTACAAATTTTAGCGTCCTTTTTCTCTTTTATCTATTGTGAAAATGGAAAAATCTGAGCTAAAACTACATTTTATTAGAATAAAACGTAGATTTTCATTTTCACGGCCTAATTCCACTAAATTCAGCATAAAACCTGTGGGGTCAAAATGCTCACTATACCCCTTGATAAATTCCTTCAGGGGTGTAGTTTCCAAAATGGGGTCATTTTTGGGTGATTTCCACTGATTTGGTCCCTCAGGGCATTTGCAAATGTGACATGGCACCGAAAACCATTCCAGCAAAACTAATGGCGCTCCTTCCCTTCTGAGCTCTGCCGTGTGTCCAAACAGCCGTTTATGACCACATTGCTATAATCTGGAGAAATTGCTGTTCAAATGTTGGGGTGCTTTTTCTCCTTTATGCCTTGTAAATATTGAAGATTTTTACATTTTATTGGAAAATAATTTTGATTTTCATTTTTACATCCTGATTTCACTAAATTCAGCAAAAAAACTGCTGTGTTAAAATGCTCACTATACCCCTTGATAAACTCTTTGAGGGGTGTAGATTGCCAAATGGTGTCTTTTGGGGGGGTTTCCACTTTTTTGTCACCACAAGACCTCTTCAAACCTGACATGGCGCCTGAAATATATTAGAATAAAATGGAGGCCCCAAAATAAATGAGGTGCTCCTTTGCTGCTGAGGCCGGTGCTTCAGTTCAGTAGCACAATAGGGCCACATGTGGGATATTTCTAAAAACTGCAGAATCTGGGCAATAAATATGGATTTGCGTTTCTCTGGTAAAACCTTCTGTGTTACAGAAAAAAAATGAATTAAAACGGATTTTCTGCAAAAAAATATACATTTGTACATTTCACCTCCACTTTGCTTTAATTCCTGTGAAACACCAAAAGGGTAAGGAAACTTTCTAAATGCTGTTCCGAATACTTTGAGAGGTGCAGTTTTCAAAATGGTGTGTTTTATAGGTGGTTTCTAATATATAGAGCCCTCAAAACCACTTCAGAACAGAACTGGTCCCTGAAAAAATAGCCTTTTTTTACATTTTCTTGAAAATGTGACAAATCGTTGCTAAAGTTCTAAGCCTTATAACATCCTGGAAAACGAAAAGAATTTTCAAAAAACAATGCCAACATAAAGTAGACATATGGAAAATTTAACTAGTAACCATTTTGTGTGATATTACTATCTGTTTTACAAGTAGATACATTTAAATTTAGACAAATGCTAATTTTTGCAAATATTCTCAAAATTTTGGTATTTTTCACAAATAAACACTGAATGTATCTACCAAATTTTACCACTAACTTAAAGTACAATGTGTAACGAGAAAACAATCTCAGAATCGCTTGAAAAAACAAAAGCATTCCAAAGTTATTATCACATTAAGGCCTGATTCACATGAGCGCTGCGCATCTCGGACGTGGAAAACGTCAGTCTTTCACGTCCGAGGTGCATCCGTGCTCCGCGCTGCGGGACGCGATGTCACGCATCCCCCATAGTTGAGAGTCTATGGAGGGATGCGTGATGCGTGAAAAGATAGGACATGTCCTATTTTCCCACGGACCCTTTACACGGTCTGTTGAAACAACGGCTGTGTGAACGGCCACATTGAATTACATAAGTCCGTGGGACGGCCGTTGTTTCAACGGCCGTCCCACGGACGTTTAACACGTTCGTGTGAATCAGGCCAAAGTGACACATGTCAGATTTGAAAAAAATGGCCTGGTCCATTAGGTGAAAGCAGGCTGCGTCCTCAAAGGGTTAAAGGTGTCGGTAAGATTAAATGTATGCTGGCGAATGCAAGAAGTCTTGCAAGTAAAATGGATGAGTTGGAGATTCTAATGACTGACATGGATTATGATTAGTGGGCATAATAGAAACCTGGCTGGATGAGAGCAATGACTGGGTGACAAATGTGGGGGCTACACCGTATTCAGAAGGGATAGAAAAGATAAAAAAGGTGGAGGGTTTTGTCTGTTTGTAAAATCCAGTCTAAGACCAGTCCTGAATAAAGACATTGGGGAGACAGTGACAGTCATTATGGATAAATATTCATGGAGCGGTTAATAACGGTAAACTACTAATTGGAGTTTGTTATAAGCCACCAAACATAGTGGAACAGGCTGAGGATGAAATTCTGCAACAAATAGAAAAGGCAGCAAATAATAATGGGGTCCTTATTATGGGGGATTTTAACTATCCTGACATTAATTGGGGAGTAGCGGATGCTGGATGTGCTAAAAGCCATACGTTTTTATACACAATACAAGACAATTATTTCTCTCAGTTGGTTAATAAACCAACAAGAGGGGATAATGTGCTGGATCTGGTCTTATCTAATAGACCAGACACAATATCAGATGTGGAGGTACGGGAGCACTTGGGCAATAGTTACCACAATATGGTAGGTTTTAATACAATTTTCAATAAAACAATACGAAGGGGAGCAACAAAAACCTAGAATTTTAGGAAAGCAAAATTCAATGGACTGAGGGAAACACTTAATCTTGTTGACTGGGATCATGAAATGGTAAATAGGGATACTGACACTAAATGGGGAGCTTTTAAAGATATATTACATGAATCATGTAGTAAGTTTATACCCTCTGGTAATAAAATGTCTAGGAATAAAAGGAGACCAATATGGATGAATAGGGAATTACTGAATATAGTAAGACAAAAACAAAAAGCATTCAAAACATTGAAGGCTGATGCAAAAACATTCCAAATTTACAAAGATCTCATTAAATGTAAAAATGAAATCATGTTAGTAAAGTTAGCTACAGAAAAACAAATCCCCAAAATTTTTACAAATATATTAAAGAGGCTCTGTCACCAGATTTTGCAACCCCTATCTGCTATTGCAGCAGATAGGCGCTGCAATGTAGATTGCAGTAACGTTTTTATTTTAAAAAAACGAGCATTTTTGGCCAAGTTATGACCATTTTCGTATTTATGCAAATGAGGCTTGCAAAAGTACAACTGGGCGTGTTGAAAAGTAAAAGTACAACTGGGCGTGTATTATGTGCGTACATCGGGGCGTGTTTACTACTTTTACTAGCTGGGCGTTGTGTATAGAAGTATCATCCACTTCTCTTCACAACGCCCAGCTTCTGGCAGTGCAGACACAGCCGTGATCTCCAGAGATCACGCTGTGTCGTCACTCACAGGTCCTGCATCGTGTCAGACGAGCGAGGACACATCGGCACCAGAGGCTACAGATGATTCTGCAGCAGCATCGGCGTTTGCAGGTAAGTCGATGTAGCTACTTACCTGCAAACTCCGATGCTGCTGCAGAATCAACTGTAGCCTCTGGTGCCGACACGATGCAGGACCTGTGAGTGACGTCACAGATCTGCACTGCCAGAAGCTGGGCGTTCTGAAGAGAAGTGGATGATACTTCTCATCAGAACGCCCAGCTAGTAAAAGTAGTAAACACGCCCCGATGTACGCACATAATACACGCCCAGTTGTACTTTTACTTTTCAACACGCCCAGTTGTACTTTTGCAAGCCTCATTTGCATAAATACGAAAATGGTCATAACTTGGCCAAAAATGCTCGTTTTTTAAAAATAAAAACGTTACTGTAATCTACATTGCAGCGCCTATCTGCTGCAATGGCAGATAGGGGTTGCAAAATCTGGTGACAGAGCCTCTTTAATGTCAAAAAGAACAAATCTGATAATATTGGCCCTCTTAAAGATGAGCATGGGAATACAATTGTAGAGGACAAAAGGAAAGCCGAGATATTAAACACATACTTTTCCTCTGTGTTTACTGATGAGCTGCCAGTACCAGATATTCAGAGGGACAGTGATAAAGGTTCCCCACCAAATATTACCTGCTTAACACAGGAGAAAGTACAGCTGCGTCTGAGAAAATTAAAAAATTAAATATTGATAAATCCCCTGGCCCAGACGGTATTCATCCACGAGTATTAAGGGAATTGAGCTCAGTATTGGACAGACCATTGTATCTCATCTTCTTAGACTCTCTAGTAACAGGATTGGAGAACGGCTGATGTACCGATATTTAAGAAGGGTAAAAAGGGGGAACCGAGTAACTACCGTCCAGTAAGTTTGACATCTGTGGTATGTAAAGTATTTGAGGGTATTCTAAGAGATGAACTACAAAAGTATGTAGCAGAGAAAAGTCTTATTACTGATAACCAGCATGGATTCATGAAAAACAGGTTGTGCCTAACCAACATGATCGGTTTCTATGAGGAGGTAAGTGCAAATCTGGATGTTGGTCATGCGGCTGATGTGATTTATTTGGATTTTGCAAAAGCATTTGATACTATTGCACACAACAGTCTTGTTCTGAAGCTACAGGGGCAGGGACTTGGGGAACGTGTATGCAAGAGGGTAAAAAAATTGGTTAAGGGACAGAAAACAAAGTGTTATAAATGGAACTTACTCAAAATGGGCTGAAGTCAGCAGTGGGGTACCACAAGGATCGGTATTAGGCCCAATTATTTTTAATCTCTTTATTAATGACCTTGTGGATGGGATTGATAGCAAGGTGTCAGTTTTTGCTATCGATACAAAACTTTGTAGGATAATTAAAACTCAGCTTGACTTTAAAATATTACAGAAAGAGCTAGATAAGCTGGCAGCATGGGCAAAAACATAGCAGATGCAATTTATTGTTGGTAAATGTAAAGTAATGCACTTAGGACGAAATAATAGCATTCATTCATATACATTAAATGGAATAAAACTAGGGATAACGGAACAAGAGAAGGACCTGGGTATTCTGGTAACAAATAAGCTAAGCAGCAGCACTCAATGTCAGGCAGCAGCTGCAAAAGCAAATAGGATTTTAGGGATTCAAATGTAATATTACCACTCTATAAATCCCTTATAAGGCCACATCTAGAATATGGAATTCAGTTTTGGGCTCCACATTGTAAAAAGGACATAGGAGAACTGGAGAGGGTTCAAAGGCGGGCAACTAGATTATTAAATGGGATGGGAGGTGTCACTTACAATGAAAGGCTAGAAAAATTGGGCTTGTTCAGCTTGGAAAAAAGACGTCTTAGAGGGATCTTATTTACAGTGAAGGAAATAAGTATTTGATCCCTTGCTGATTTTGTAAGTTTGCCCACTGTCAAAGACATGAACAGTCTAGAATTTTTAGGCTAGGTTAATTTTACCAGTGAGAGATAGATTATATTTAAAAAAAATACAGAAAATCACATAGTCAAAATTATATATATTTATTTGCATTGTGCACAGAGAAATAAGTATTTGATCCCCTACCAACCATTAAGAGTTCAGCCTCCTCCAGACCAGTTATACGCTCCAAATCAACTTGGTGCCTGCATTAAAGACAGCTGTCTTAAATGGTCACCTGTATAAAAGACTCCTGTCCACAGACTCAATTAATCAGTCTGACTCTAACCTCTACAACATGGGCAAGACCAAAGAGCTTTCTAAGGATGTCAGGGACAAGATCATAGACCTGCACAAGGCTGGAATGGGCTACAAAACCATAAGTAAGACGCTGGGTGAGAAGGAGACAACTGTTGGTGCAATAGTAAGAAAATGGAAGACATACAAAATGACTGTCAATCAACATCGATCTGGGGCTCCATGCAAAATCTCACCTCGTGGGGTATCCTTGATCCTGAGGAAGGTGAGAGCTCAGCCGAAAACTACGCGGGGGGAACTTGTTAATGATCTCAAGGCAGCTGGGACTACAGTAACCAAGAAAACCATTGGTAACACATTACGCCGTAATGGATTAAAATCCTGCAGCGCCCGCAAGGTCCCCCTGCTCAAGAAGGCACATGTACAGGCCCGTCTCAAGTTTGCAAATGAACATCTGGATGATTCTGAGAGTGATTGGGAGAAAGTGCTGTGCTCAGATGAGACTAAAATTGAGCTCTTTGGCATTAACGCAACTCGCCGTGTTTGGAGGAAGAGAAATGCTGCCTATGACCCAAAGAACACCGTCCCCACTGTCAAACATGGAGGTGGAAACATTATGTTTTGGGGGTGTTTCTCTGCTAAGGGCACAGGACTACTTCACCGCATCAATGGGAGAATGGATGGAGCCATGTACCGTCAAATCCTGAGTGACAACCTCCTTCCCTCCACCAGGACATTAAAAATGGCTCGTGGCTGGGTCTTCCAGCACGACAATGACCTGAAACATACAGCCAAGGCAACAAAGGAGTGGCTCAAAAAGAAGCACATTAAGGTCATGTAGTGGCCTAGCCAGTCTCCAGACCTTAATCCCATCGAAAACTTATGGAGGGAGCTGAAGATCCGAGTTGCCAAGCGACAGCCTCGAAATCTTAATGATTTACAGATGATCTGCAAAGAGGAGTGGGCCAAAATTCCATCTAACATGTGTGCAAACCTCATCATCAACTACAAAAAAACGTCTGACTGCTGTGCTTGCCAACAAGGGTTTTGCCACGCTAAGTCTTGCCACCTAAGTCTTGTTTGCCAAAGGGATCAAATACTTATTTCTCTGTGCACAATGCAAATAAATATATATAATTTTGACAATGTCATTTTCTGTTTTTTTTAAATATAATCTATCTCTCACTGGTAAAATTAACCTAGCCTAAAAATTCTAGACTGTTCATGTCTTTGACAGTGGGCAAAATTACAAAATCAGCAAGGGATCAAATACTTATTTCCTTCACTTTATATGTGTAAGTTTATGTGTGGTCAATACAGAGAACTAGCACATGATATGTTCCGTCCAAGGACACTGAAAAAGACCGGGGGGGGGGGGGGGGGCATTCATTGCGTGTGAAAGAAAGACGTTTCAAACATCAATATAGAAAAGGGTTCTTTACATTTAGAGTAGTCAAACTATTGAATGCCTTACCCCAAGAGGTAGTGATGGTAGATTCTATGTCAGCATTTAAACAAAAGGCTGGATGCCTTTTTACTTACGAATGACATTGAGGGTTATAATTAATCAAGCAATGAATGACGGGTAATTTATTGATAATGGTTGAACTTGATGGTCTTTTTTCAACCTATGTTACTATATGTAAGGTTTCTAAACCAACATAGAAGGGGATTCTTTACTGTAAGAGCAGTGAGACTATGGAACGCTCTGCTAGAGGAAGTTGTTAAAGTGAATTCAGGGATTTATTATGATTGCAATATTTTGAGTCGGAAAAATTATGTTACCAACTATCTATATCTATACTGACAGATACACTTTAATAATATGTTGTACAGTGAAACCCACAGCAAAAGATTATTTTTTGAAATGTTATTAAATGCACCGTTTCCTAGAGGGAACAGTAATAGGTTACTAGTTAATTATGATAAGGGTGTATTGGTGGGTGGAGGGCTGTTTCTTTTATTGCTTCTCTTACTTTTTTTAAGTAGTTTATAAAAAAAGAGCACTTGCCAGGACATATAAATCATAAGATAAGATGTGAGATACTGTACAATATAAAAAAAACCCAGGTAAGATTGTTTAGAACATTATGTTAATGAGGCATTATGTCTTAACCCCTTAACGACGAAGGACGAAAATGAACGTCATGGTCGGCTGCTAGTTCCCGCACCATGACGTTCATTTTCGTCCGCATTTCAAACTGTCACTCTGTGTAAACACAGAGTGACAGACGCGCGCTGACAGCTGTCCCCGACAGCTGAGACATCAGTCTTGCCGGACAGCGGACCATCGCCGCTGATTTCGGCAGTTAACCCCTTAAGTGCGGCGACGGATTGCCGTCGCCGCATTTAAGTGGTTTGAAGCACATCAGCAGCCCCCACGAAGTGATCGTGGGGGCTACCGATGCTTGTCACGGCAATCGGAGGTCAGATAATGACCTCCGGGTTGCCATGCACGGAAGCCTCGGAGGAACAGCCTCCGGCCGTTCCTCCTCTGCTTCCTGTCAGTGTGACAGTCACGTCACAATGACAGTTAGAGTACATCACACTACGTGTGTAGTGTAATGTACTCTAGCAGCGATCAAAGCTGCAAGACTAAGTGTCCCCTAGTGGGACAAGTTAAAAAAGTAAAAAAAAGTAATAAAAATGTTTTAAAAAAAGTGTAAAAATAAAAGTTATAAGTTCTATAAACACTAAATGCTTTTTTTCCAATAATAAGACTTTTATTATAGAAAAAAAATGAACACGTTAAAAAAGTACACATATTTGGTATCACCGCGTTCGTAACGAACCCAACTATAAAACTATAATGTTATTATGAACACCCCAAAAAAAATCAATAAAAAACTACGACAGAATCGCAATTTTTTTGGTCACCACGGCTCCATAAATAAAGAATAAAAAGTGATCAAAAAGTCGCATGTACCCGAAAATAGTACCAATAAAAACTTCTATCCGTCCCGCAAAAAACAAGCCCTTACACAGCTTTTTTGACTAAAAAATTAAAAAATTACGGCTCTCAGAATGGTGGTGACACAGAATTTTTTTTTTTTATAAATAAGTCATTTTATTGCGCAAACGCTAAAAAAAAGGACCAAACCTATATACATATGGTATCACCGTAATCGTACCAACCCGCAGAATAAAGTAAAAATGTCACCTATAGCGTACGGTGAGCGCCGCAAAAAGAAAACCTAAAAAACGGTGTCAGAATTCCTGTTTTTTGCTCAGGATTGCAAAAAAAATTGAATAAAAAGTGATCAAAAAAAATCGTATGTACCCCAAAATGCTACCAATGAAAACTACAGATTGTCCCGCAACAAATAAGCCTTCACAGGGCTCCGGTGGTGAAAAAATAAAAAAGTTCTGGCTCTCAGAATATGGCGATGCAAAATGTGCAGAGTGTCCAAAAGCGGATAAGATCGGGCGCCATTTATCAGTGCGACACCGGCCACATATCTGCGGATTATTATTTATTTACCCCATTATTATACCCTCTTATTATACCCCTTATGTACTCCGCACAGATTACATATGCCCCCACATTGAAATACCAGCGAAACCCAAAACAGAAACCTACCAAGCAAAATCTGCGCTCCAAAAGCAAAATGGCGTCCCTCCCTTCTGAGCCCTGCAGCGTGCCCAAGCAGCAGTTTGCGCCCACACATATGGCGTCGCCATACCCGGGAGAACCCGCTTAACGTTTTATGAGGTATTTGTCTTCTGTGGCACAAACTGGGCACAACATATTATGCACTAAAATGGCGTATCAGTGGAAAATTGCAATTTTCACTTTGAACCATCTGCTGCGCATTAACCCCTTTGCGCACCATGACTTAATTGCCCGTCATGATGCGGCGGTTGATGTATGGAGCCGGCTCACGTGCTGAGCCCGCTCCATACGCTGCGGGTGTCCGCTGTGTAATACAGCTGACACCCGGGACTAACGGACAGGTACAGCGATCGCTCGGTTACAGAAGCCTGTAAGAATAACAATATACTGCAATACATTAGTATTGCAGTGTATTGTACCAGTGATCCAATAATCGCTGGATCAAGTCCCCTAAGGGGATTGATTAATAAAATGTGTAGAAGAATTATAGTTTAGTAGTGAGAATTTTTTTTTTTAAAGTTAAAAAAACAAAACACCTTTTCGCATTTTTCTTCTAAAGTAATGTAAAAAAATGAACAAAATTGGTATCGCTACGTCCGTAAAAGTCCGAACTATTACAATATATCAATATTTAATTTGTACAGTGAACACCATCAAAAAATGTAATAATTGAAACCGCCAAAATCGGTATTTTTTTTTTTTGTCACCTTCGCTCTAAAAAAAAATGTAATACAACTTTTGAATCACTTTTTATGTACCAAAAAATGTTACCAATAAAAACTGCAGCTCCTCCCGCAAGAAATAAGCCCTCACACCACTCTATTGATGGAAAAATAAAAAAGTTATGGCTCTTGGAAGGCGGGGAGTGAAAATCTAAAATATGAAAGCAAAAAATGGATCAGTCCTGAAAGGGTTAATTCATTTCTAATGAAAAAACGTATGACAACATGTGGGGTATTTCCGTACTCGGGAGAAATTGCTTTATAAAAAATGGTTGTTTTTTTTCCTTTCTTATCCCTTTTGAAAATGAGAAAATGCAACATTTTAGTGGAAAAAATTGTGATATTAATTTTCGCGCCCTAATTCCAATAAATTCTGCAAAAGACCCGTGGGGTGTAAATGCTCACTATACCCCTAGAAAAATTCCTTGAAGGTTTTTCCAAAATGGGGTCACTTTTGGTGGGTTTCCACTGTTTTGGTCCCTCCAGTGCATTGCAAATGCGACATGGCATCGAAAACCATTCCAGCAAAATCATAAATCCAAATGGCGCTCCTTCCCTTCTGAGCCCTGCTGTGGGTCCAAACAGCAGTTTATTACCACATATGGGGTATTGTCGTAATCGGGAGACATTGCTTTACAAATGTTGGGGTGCATTTTCTTCGTTATTCCTTGTAAATAATAAAAATTTCTATGTTGTTTCATAAAAAAAGTACATTTTAATTTTTACAGACTAATTTCAATATATTTAGCGAAAAACCTGTGTGGTCAAAATGCTAACTATACCCCTAGATAAATACCTTAAGGGGTCTAGTTTTCGAAATGGGGTCGTTTATGGGGAGTTTCTATCATTCTGGCAGCTCAAAGCTTCTCCAAATGTACATTGGGGCCTAAAACATTTTCAAGCAAAATATGAGTCCTGAAAGCCTCCGGGTGTTCCCTTCCTTTGGGGCCCTGCCGTGTGTCCAAACAACGCATTAGGGCCACAATGTGGGTATTTTTGAAAACAGGAGAAAGAGGGTGATAGATTTTGGGGTGTGTTTCTTCATTTTCATGGTCGCTTTACAAAGAAATCGGTCTTCAAACAAATACTTTTATGAAAAAAGTGAAATTATTATTTTTTTCACCTGATATGCATTAAATTTAGCAAAGAACTGTGGGGTCAAAACACTTACTATACACCTAAATAGTTATGTTATGGGGTCTAGTTTTCTAAATGGGGTCGTTTATGGAGAGTTTCTATCGTTCTGGCAGCTCAAAGCCTCTCCAAATGTACAAAGGGGCCTAAAACATTTTCAAGCAAAATATGAGTCCTGAAAGCCTCCGGGTGCTCCCTTCCTTTTGGGTCCTGCCGTGTGTCCAGGCAGCGCATTAGGGCCACAATGTTGGTATTTTTGAAAACAGGAGAAACAGGGTGATAGATTTTGTGGTGTGTTTCTTCATTCTCATTGTCGCTTTACAAAGAAATTGGTCTTCAAACTGATACTTTTATGAAAAAAAGTGAAATTATTTTTTTTTCACCTGCTATGTATTAAATTTAGCAAAAAACTGTGGGGTCAAAATACTTACTATACCCTTAGGTAAATACCTTAAGGGGTCTAGTTTTCTAAATGGGGTCATTTGTGGGGTTTCCATCACTCTGAGACCTATGAGCCTCAGAAAACCTGGCTTGGTGCAGGAAAACAAAATGTACTTCAAAATTTATAAAATTATTATTCAATTTGTAAGTCCTCTAAATTGCTGAAAATGGATTTTATTTTTTCAAAAGTGCTGCCAAAATGGAGTAAAGAGATAGAAATATATATTTAATTAAAAAAATTGTACAGTATGTGTGTACATATGTGACATATTGCAGTTAAAAATAGGGGAAAATGGTAATTTTTACAAAATTTCTTCCATTTTTCTATTTTTTAATTAATTTCCACAAATCGTATCAGTCTACTTTTACCACTAAAATAAAGTACAACATGTGACGAAAAAACAATGTCAGAATTACTTGGATATTCAAAACTTTCACAGAGTTATTCTCTGATAAAGTCAGACATACCAGATTTGACAAATCTGGCTTGGTCATTAAGGTACAAACATGCCCGGTCATTAAGGGGTTAAAGGCTATGAACACCTTGTTTTTTGTTTCTTTTTCTAATAAAAATGTGTATCAATATGTTTGGTGCAACTTTCAAAATACTTTTTAATAAAAAAAATTTTTACTTCTTGAGATACAGCTGCTTTGCATCCTGTATACAGAGCAGCTGTATCTAACGCTGAAACCTGTGTCTGTCAGGTCAGCGGGACTGATGGCTTCAGTGTCAGCTGGTCTTGCGTGTCTCTGACACGCAGGATCAAGCTGTTGCCGATCAAATCTAAGTTCATAACTTAGATGTGATCAATTACAGATGGATCCACCCGCTTTCACTGAACCCATCAGTCCCACGGACCTGACGGATTCAGGTCTCAGTGCTAGATACAGCTGCTCTGTATACAGGATACAAAGAAGTTGTATCTAAAAAAGTTAAAATAATTTTTAATAAAACTTATTTTGAAAGTTGCACCAATCACACTGATAGACATTTTTATTTAAAAAAAAATAAAAAATAATAATTTTTAAAAAATAGTACGTCGCTGTTGTTAAGGACTGTACTGATACACTGTGTTGCTGATGCAAGCAAGAAGCCGAGCCCGCACCGTCGCCAGCGAGTTTCAGGTGTGTATTACAGCTGACACCCTGCTGCATGGCCAGGACCGGAGCTGGGCTCCGATCTGGCCGATTAACCCCTTAGATGCAGCGCTCAAAAGCGAGCGATGCATCTATGGTGTTTCCTAGCAGATCAAAACCCCACAATGCAAACCGCGGGGGTTCCGATGGCTGTTGTGGCAGACCAGAGGCCTAACAATGGCCTCCTGTCTGCCAAGTACGGAAGCCTGCTGGTCCCACCCAGAGGCGGGGCTTAAAAGGCTTCCGGCCGCAAAAGAAAGATAGCGCAGGCTCAGAAGCTGAGCCTGCGACATCAGCCGCCGGTGTCAGCTGTATGTTACAGCTGACACCGGGCTGTAATGGCAGGGAACGGAGCTAGCTCCGATCCCTGCCATTAACCCCTTAGATGCCGCGATCAAAAGCGATTGCGGCATCTTAGTGGTTTGAAGCGATCGCCATCGACGCGATTTGATCGTGAAGCTGCCGATCGTTACTATAGCAACCAGAGGCCTAACAATGGCCTCCTGGTCTGCCACATACGATAGCCTATTAGGTCCCGCCCAGAGACGGGACGTAAGGGGCTTGCTGTCGGTGAATGACTGACAGCTCTAATGCATTGCACTACTTAGGTAGTGCAATGCATTAGAGTAAAGATCAGAAGACCAGGCCATCAAGTCCACTAGTAGGACAAAATAAAAAGTTAAAAAAAGCTGAATAAAAGTGTAAAAATAAATGTTTCAAGTTAATAAAAACAAACGCTGCACTTTTTCCTATAATAAGTATTTTAATACAGGAAAAAAATGAGCACATTAAAAAAGGTAAACATATTTGGTATCGCCACGTCCGTAACTACCATACCGTAACTATAAACCTATAATATTATTTTTCCCGCACGGTGAACACCGCAATTTTTTTTAATAATAAACCATGCCAGAATCGCTATTTTATTTATCACCACCCCTCCCAAAGCATGAAATAAAAAGTGATCAAAAAGTCGCATATACCCCAAAACAGTAACAATAAAAACTACAACCGGTCCCGCAAAGAACAAGCCCTTACACCCTTTTTAACTGAAAAATAAAAAAGTTATGGCTCTCAGAATATGGTGAGACAAAAAATAAATGCAATTAAAAAAAAAGAAAGTGATTTTATTGCGCAAAAGCTGCAAAACTTTAAAAAAAGTATATATATTTGGTATTGCCATAATCGTATCGACCCACAAAATAAAATAAAATTTTCATTTACAGCCCACAGTGAATGCCGTAAAAAAAAAAGAATAAAAAACATTGTCAGAATTGGTCACTTTGCTTGACAAAAAATGGAATAAAAAGTGATCAAAAAAATCGCATGTACCCCAAAATGGTACCAATGAAAACTACAGATTATCCCGCAACAAATAAGCCCTCACACAGCTCCGGTGAAGAAAAAGTTCTGTCTTTCAGAATATAGCGACACAAAAGGTGCAGATTATTATTTATTTACCCCATTAGTATACCCTCTTATTATACCCTGATGTACTCCTCACAGTTTACATATGCCCCCACATTATAAACTGAAATATCAGTAATACCCCAAACAGAACTACTACCAAGCTACACTACCGTTCAAAAGTTTAGGGTCACTTAGAAATTTCCTTATTTTTGCAAGAAAAGCACAG
Source organism: Rhinoderma darwinii (assembly GCF_050947455.1). Lineage (NCBI taxonomy): Eukaryota > Metazoa > Chordata > Amphibia > Anura > Rhinodermatidae > Rhinoderma > Rhinoderma darwinii. The sequence continues at coordinate 388,260,132 of NC_134687.1, forward strand.
TTTTTTCAATGAAGATAACATTAAATTAATCAGAAATACACTCTATACATTGTTAATGTGCTAAATGACTATTCTAGCTGCAAACGTCTGTTTTTTAATGCAATATCTACATAGGTGTATAGAGGCCAATTTCCAGCAACCATCACTCCAGTGTTCTAATGGTACATTGTGTTTGCTAACTGTGTTAGAAGGCTAATGGATGATTTGAAAACCCTTGTGCCATTATGTTAGCACCGCTGTAAACAGTTTTGCTGTTTAAAGGAGCTATAAAACTGACCTTCCTTTGAGCTAGTTGAGAATCTGGAGCATTACATTTGTGGGTTCGATTAAACTCTCAAAATGGCTAGAAAAAGAGAGCTTTCATGTGAAACTCGACAGTCTATTCTTGTTCTTGAAAATAATAGAAAAAGACGGCGCCACCTTGTGTAGATCAGTAGGTTGGGGTGAGGAAACAATGACAAGAAATGTGCTCACCAGAAAAAGGAGGTTTCAAGGCGTATAATATCCACAGTGCTGCTGCCAGATCCGAGTCGGTGTCCAGATGGGACCGCTTAGGTAGAGACAAATGCAGGTAGAAAAATGGATCTTTTCAAAGGCGCTGCTGTGTGGTGAGAATAATGTGGAACGAAGTCCCGGGGTATTGGTAATAAGTTCAATTTATTAAGAGTGGCTACGCGTTTCGACGACGAACAATCGTCTTCCTCAGGCCATGTACATATCAGAAAGAACATATCTTATATAACATGTGGGTACAAATTAACATAATTGAAAAAACCGCCAAATCTGACGGGGTCAAGGTGCGATCTTGACGTCACTCCCGGCTTTTTTACTCCACAGTGTTCCCATCGTGGGGCTATAAATGCATAATGTATTTTGACATACAAGTTAAATGTTTATTCATAAAGATGAGGTACAGTTAAAAAATGAAAGAAAGAAATAAAAAATGAATGAAAGAAAAAAAGTAAAGAATGTAACTGGGTTTGGAGTTTTGGAGTGAATGAAGCCGGGACGCGGCCTCGTTACCAGGACAACCAACCAGAGATCATAGCGAAGGAGCGAGTTGATAGAACTGTGCTTGAAGTAGGTAAGATATTGAACCCATTAAAAGTTGTTTAAAAAGATATGTATTACTTAGATAAGAGAATGCACATGAGTGCCGTATCAGGTATAGGCATTGCATATATGGCTGTGCTGATAAAACATTAGGTATAGGCATTGCATATATGGCTGTGCTGATAAAACATTAGGTAGCTAAATTTAGCGTGGATAGCAACCTGGTTCGGTCCTGATTTAAGTTAGAGTATGCAGCATATTTTAAAACTTGAATGTACATTAGTATGAGTGAGTTTGGAGTATATGAAGCCGGGACGCGGCCTCGTTGCCAGGACAACCAAGCGGAGATCATAGTAAGGGAAGGTCATAGTAAGGGAACAGATTGGTAGCAATATGCTTACCATGGGTAAGTTATTGAACCCATTAGGAGGCATGTATTATTTAGATAAATAAGAGAATGCACCAGAATGCCGTGTCAGGCGTAGGCATTCATACATGGCTGCGCCGATAAAACATTAGGTAGCTAAATTTTAGCGTGGTTAGCAACCTGGGTCGGTTCTGATTTAAATTAGAGTATGCAGCATATTTTAAAAAAAGGGGATGTAAATTGATATGAATGGATTTCGGAGTGTATGAAGCCGGGACGCGGCCTCGTTGCCAGGACAACCGAGCGGGGATCATAGTAAAGAAGCAAATTGATAGTGCTATGCTTACCGTGGGTAAGATATTGGACCTATTAAAAGCTGCTTAAAAAACATGTATTCTTTAAATAAGAGAATGCACATGGATGCCGTATCAGGCATAGGCATTCTTATATGGCTGCGCTTGATGAAACATTGGGTAACTAAGTTTAGCGTGGTTAGCAACCTAGTTCGGTCCTGAACGTAATTAGAGTGTGCAGCTTATTAAAAACTGGAATGTAAAATAATATGAGGAACTTATTTTTACCCTACTGTGCATGGAAAGGATATAATTGCCGTTATATAACTCGGTCAGGAGTGCGGAACCATAACACAGTAGGATCCGAGGCAGGGTAGGCAACACATACTGCCGGTAAGTTAGTAAAAGAGACTCGAGTAAGGTTAAAAAAAAAAAAAAAGTTTCCTTCCTAACCAATTGCATTGACTTTATTCTTCACCTTAACACATTCACTTTTAATAACATTTTTTATAATCAAATCAGAGGCTGTGCGATGGGTACCAGATTCGCACCAGCCTACGCAAATCTGTACATGGGGTCCTTCGAAGAGGAATATATCTTAGGTGAACATCCTTTAAAAAAAAACATTCTTTTATATAGGCGTTATATCGACGACCTGTTTTTCGTATGGACAGGATCTGAAAATGAAGCCTCTAGTTTTATAAAATTTTTAAACACTAACAGTTATGATATCTCTTTCACGCACACTTTTTCTGAAACCTCAATTGATTTTCTGGACTTAACCATCAGCTATGACATCTTGACCGAACATTTTATCACAAAAACTCATTTCAAATCCGTCGATGTAAACAGCTATATTGACTTCAAAAGTGCCCACTATCGCCCGTGGTTAACCAATGTACCCTTCGGCCAATTTAGAAGAGTACGTAAAAATTGTAGTACCAATGAAAATTTTAAAACAGAGTGCAATATTTTAGAGGGGAGATTTAGAGAAAAGCACTTCCCTCCACAACTTATCAAAGATGCAAGACTAAAAGCTTCACTATTATCCCAGGACTCCTGTTTAATCCCCGTACAGAGAAAACCAGTAGTAAATAAATATAATACCAATTTCATCACAACGTTTAATCAAGGGAATAAAACAATCAGGTCAATATTGCACAAGCATTGGCACATCATAAAAAGTGACCCTTACCTTAAAGATGCGATACCCGTTCATCCAAGCATCACCTTTCGACGATCATTAACTCTTAAAAATATTCTGGCCCCCAGCAGAATTCGTAAACCAAAAACAATAGCATCAACGTTCCTTTCTAGACCCAATGGCTCCTACAAATGTGGCCACCCACGATGTCTTTGCTGTAATAGTATTAATAATAAAAAATTCTCATACACATCGACAGTTACAAAAGAGTCCTTTCCAATCAAATCATCCCTAAGCTGCAGCAGTACATATGTGATTTATCTATTGGAATGTACATGCCAACTCCAATATGTAGGAAGAACGACACAACAACTCAGATCCAGAATAAACAAACATAGATTCAATGTGAACACAGGCTTTTTGAAACATAGTGTATCTCGTCATTTCGCTCACATACATAAATGCCAATTCAACCAAATTACAGTTACACCCATTGAAGAGATACATCACGACGTTCCCAACAGATTTAATAAACTTAAACAGAGGGAAAATTTTTGGATTTTTAAATTACAGACCTTACATCCAAGAGGATTGAATGACATCTCCGAATCATCACTGGACTAACCTACACCCCAAACTTTTTAGAAAATATTTGAGGCTGAATGATCTCCAAAATACCACATATCATTAAACATTTGTAATCTGTCTACCCAATTAATTTATTCAGGCATCTTTTTATATATTGTCCACTAATATTTTCCTTTTATAACAGCGGAACTCTTGCATATATATATATATATATATATATATATATTTATTTATTTATTTATTTTTTTAACCTTACTCGAGTCTCTTTTACTAACTTACCGGCAGTATGTGTTGCCTACCCTGCCTCGGATCCTACTGTGTTATGGTTCCGCACTCCTGACCGAGTTATATAACGGCAATTATATCCTTTCCATGCACAGTAGGGTAAAAATAAGTTCCTCATATTATTTTACATTCCAGTTTTTAATAAGCTGCACACTCTAATTACGTTCAGGACCGAACTAGGTTGCTAACCACGCTAAACTTAGTTACCCAATGTTTCATCAAGCGCAGCCATATAAGAATGCCTATGCCTGATACGGCATCCATGTGCATTCTCTTATTTAAAGAATACATGTTTTTTAAGCAGCTTTTAATAGGTCCAATATCTTACCCACGGTAAGCATAGCACTATCAATTTGCTTCTTTACTATGATCCCCGCTCGGTTGTCCTGGCAACGAGGCCGCGTCCCGGCTTCATACACTCCGAAATCCATTCATATCAATTTACATCCCCTTTTTTTAAAATATGCTGCATACTCTAATTTAAATCAGAACCGACCCAGGTTGCTAACCACGCTAAAATTTAGCTACCTAATGTTTTATCGGCGCAGCCATATATGAATGCCTACGCCTGACACGGCATTCTGGTGCATTCTCTTATTTATCTAAATAATACATGCCTCCTAATGGGTTCAATAACTTACCCATGGTAAGCATATTGCTATCAATCTGTTCCCTTACTATGACCTTCCCTTACTATGATCTCCGCTTGGTTGTCCTGGCAACGAGGCCGCTTCATATACTCCAAACTCACTCATACTAATGTACATTCAAGTTTTAAAATATGCTGCATACTCTAACTTAAATCAGGACCGAACCAGGTTGCTATCCACGCTAAATTTAGCTACCTAATGTTTTATCAGCACAGCCATATATGCAATGCCTATACCTAATGTTTTATCAGCACAGCCATATATGCAATGCCTATACCTGATACGGCACTCATGTGCATTCTCTTATCTAAGTAATACATATCTTTTTAAACAACTTTTAATGGGTTCAATATCTTACCTACTTCAAGCACAGTTCTATCAACTCGCTCCTTCGCTATGATCTCTGGTTGGTTGTCCTGGTAACGAGGACGCGTCCCGGCTTCATTCACTCCAAAACTCCAAACCCAGTTACATTCTTTACTTTTTTTCTTTCATTCATTTTTTATTTATTTCTTTCATTTTTTAACTGTACCTCATCTTTATGAATAAACATTTAACTTGTATGTCAAAATACATTATGCATTTATAGCCCCACGATGGGAACACTGTGGAGTAAAAAAGCCGGGAGTGACGTCAAGATCGCACCTTGACCCCGTCAGATTTGGCGGTTTTTTCAATTATGTTAATTTGTACCCACATGTTATATAAGATATGTTCTTTCTGATATGTACATGGCCTGAGGAAGACGATTGTTCGTCGTCGAAACGCGTAGCCACTCTTAATAAATTGAACTTATTACCAATACCCCGGGACTTCGTTCCACATTATTCTCACCACACAGCAGCGCCTTTGAAAAGATCCATTTTTCTACCTGCATTTGTCTCTACCTAAGCGGTCCCATCTGGACACCGACTCGGATCTGGCAGCAGCACTGTGGATATTATACGCCTTGAAACCTCCTTTTTCTGGTGAGCACATTTCTTGTCATTGTTTCCTCACCCCAACCTACTGATCTACACAAGGTGGCGCCGTCTTTTTCTATTATTTTCATTTTAGGTTGGACTGCAGCAAAGTGCCCCTTTGGGATCAGCACTCCAACATCAGGAGTCTCTCCTGCACCGGCAGCCGCGTGTATAGATCTATCCCTTTCTATTGGAATTATCGCTGTGGGTTCCTTATCCCGATTTACCACATCTCTACAAACACCGCTCACAATGCTGGATTTCACAGATGAAAGGAATATCCTACGAGAAAACCTGATCATGCAATTGATTGGAACTGACACCATGATGGGGGCACTCCAGATAGTGAGTAACGATATTACCCCCGAACTGACCAAACTAATGACTGATCTGTATCTGTCACTGGAGGATACCCTTAAAAAGGAAGCTCTGCAGAGCATAGACTGCCGTTTTTTACAAATTTATATTAATGAAAATATTGCCCCAAGGGGTTTAAGGTTCTCTATTAACAATCCTTACCCCACAGATTTGTCTTTCAGTAATGACTGGAAGATTTTTTTAGACCAATGCCATCTAGGTCTCTTGGAAAGACTCCTCAAAAAGCGCAATACACTTAGTGAATCATATAAATTGGAAATTACGCTAATCAAAGAGAAACTTCTTAAATTCACTGAACATCGTGATTTTCTGAAACTTGAAACTTCTACCAGTAATAGAATAAATATATATGAAAAAGACATTATTATTAAAAAGGTCAAGAAACTCAAAAGGGACCGTGAGGATTATACCCTAAACGATTTAGGTGATTGGAAATCATCCTTATCACACACATCTAAAACAGACAATGTCGCAACCAAATACAATACCCCACATAGAACCTCTTTAACACCCTTGGATATTTCCTCAAGGTTCAGGGCCCCCTCCAAGCCTCGGGCACCCATTGCCGAGGGGAACACCTTTAGTAGGTCCTTCAAGAATAGTCTAAGACTCCATCAGAGATCAATTAACGACAGCCCCTTGACAAGAGTACCTAACAATATTCTTGCTGAGAAACATCCCACACTCATTCCATTAATGACAACTAAATCCCTTCCCCAACACTTAGATCAGGTTTGCAATTCCACACAACCTGGTCCCTTACCCAGCAAAGGACTTATTACCGAAATTCCCTTGAATGCCTTTAGGGCATCTGATTTGGATTATCACCTTTCCAAGTTCTTTTCAATACCAGAACCGATGGAAGTCCTGACCGTTCATGACTCCCCCCCCTCTTCACACAATGATTCCATGGAAGATAGTTTGATTTCCCTACTTCAACTATCAGTGCACAGCACCCCCCAGTCCCCTTCTGGCACACATACAAGCCCTCTTAAGTGCTTTTCCACATCCTTACCTATCATAGACCACCCCTCCAGTACCGATTTAGCAACATCCTCACTTGACATCACCTATGCAGCGACTTCTTTTTTGGGCCTTCCTTCAGAACTCACCAGACCCCCATTAACCCCCACAGTTACCAGCAACGATATTCTCCTACCATATATAATGAGCCCCAAAGCACAAACCATTACTCGTTTTTTTCCGAAAATACAGAAAATCTCCATAAAAAGAAAATTAAATACAGATACAGAGGACGGAGAGGAGGCAGGAAACGCAATAAACCAATGTCCGAGACTGAACTCAAAGAAAAACCGAATAAAACAATAAAAATATTCAATCTGTCATCATACACACTAAACACCTATGAGACAAATCTGCTCAACAAAGGACTGTCCTTTTGCCCTACATCTTTATCTAATGATTTTGATTTATTTATGGACCTCAACCGTTTTATTAGAAAGCTTACCCTCATCAGACACTTTGCTTTACAGAAACCCATTATATAATCCATTACACTAGAGGATCCACAGACACCTCCTCCAATTTTAAAAGCCATTCCAGTGGAAGTTTACCCCAAATCTGAGTTTTACCCTATCCATCACCAGGGTCCCCTCATCGAAACTTTTTCCACATTAGTGAGTAATGATTTCAGGACTTTAGAGACTCCCCATCTCTGTCAAGACAATTTAACCTCACATGAAAGAAGGGCTATTAAATCCCTGCAAAATAACGAAGACATAGTCATTCGTCCTGCCGACAAAGGGGGAGGAATAGTCATCCAGAACAGAGCCAATTACCTCGAGGAAACCAGTAGGATTTTAAATGACAACACTTTTTATTGCAAATTAGTGTCCAATCCCCTTTCCGCTTATATATGTAAATACACATCTATGATTGAGAAAGCATTCCAGGAGGGCTTACTCACGAAAAAAGAAAAAAGTTTTTTACATGTACCATTCCCCAACATACCTTTTATCTATCATCTCCCCAAAATCCACAAAACACTCACAGACCCCCCCGGACGTCCTATTATTTCAGGAATCGGCTCATTAACCAGTAATCTCTCTCACTTTGTAGACTTACACCTTCAACCATTTGTACTTATGTTACCATCTTATCTCAAAGACTCTACTCAACTTATCAGTGATCTTTTCAATCTCAAAACTGACGTAACCATATCCAATATACATTTTTTAACAGCAGATGTAACTTCTTTGTACAGCAATATCCCACATAACAAAGGCATGCAGGTAACCAAATCATTCCTATCATCCAATGTTTTAATCCCTGATAACCAAGTTTCCTTCCTAACCAATTGCATTGACTTTATTCTTCACCATAACACATTCACTTTTAATAACATTTTTTATAATCAAATCAGAGGCTGTGCGATGGGTACCAGATTCGCACCAGCCTACGCAAATCTGTACATGGGGTCCTTCGAAGAGGAATATATCTTAGGTGAACATCCTTTCAAAAAAAACATTCTTTTATATAGGCGTTATATCGACGACCTGTTTTTCGTATGGACAGGATCTGAAAATGAAGCCTCTAGTTTTATAAAATTTTTAAACACTAACAGTTATGATATCTCTTTCACGCACACTTTTTCTGAAACCTCAATTGATTTTCTGGACTTAACCATCAGCTATGACATCTTGACCGAACATTTTATCACAAAAACTCATTTCAAATCCGTCGATGTAAACAGCTATATTGACTTCAAAAGTGCCCACTATCGCCCGTGGTTAACCAATGTACCCTTCGGCCAATTTAGAAGAGTACGTAAAAATTGTAGTACCAATGAAAATTTTAAAACAGACTGCAATATTTTAGAGGGGAGATTTAGAGAAAAGCACTTCCCTCCACAACTTATCATAGATGCAAGACTAAAAGCTTCACTATTATCCCAGGACTCCTGTTTAATCCCCGTACAGAGAAAACCAGTAGTAAATAAATATAACACCAATTTCATCACAACGTTTAATCAAGGGAATAAAACAATCAGGTCAATATTGCACAAGCATTGGCACATCATAAAAAGTGACCCTTACCTTAAAGATGCGATACCCGTTCATCCAAGCATCACCTTTCGACGATCATTAACTCTTAAAAATATTCTGGCCCCCAGCAGAATTCGTAAACCAAAAACAATAGCATCAACGTTCCTTTCTAGACCCAATGGCTCCTACAAATGTGGCCACCCACGATGTCTTTGCTGTAATAGTATTAATAATAAAAAATTCTCATACACATCGACAGTTACAAAAGAGTCCTTTCCAATCAAATCATCCCTAAGCTGCAGCAGTACATATGTGATTTATCTATTGGAATGTACATGCCAACTCCAATATGTAGGAAGAACGACACAACAACTCAGATCCAGAATAAACAAACATAGATTCAATGTGAACACAGGCTTTTTGAAACATAGTGTATCTCGTCATTTCGCTCACATACATAAATGCCAATTCAACCAAATTACAGTTACACCCATTGAAGAGATACATCACGACGTTCCCAACAGATTTAATAAACTTAAACAGAGGGAAAATTTTTGGATTTTTAAATTACAGACCTTACATCCAAGAGGATTGAATGACATCTCCGAATCATCACTGGACTAACCTACACCCCAAACTTTTTAGAAAATATTTGAGGCTGAATGATCTCCAAAATACCACATATCATTAAACATTTGTAATCTGTCTACCCAATTTATTTATTCAGGCATCTTTTTATATATTGTCCACTAATATTTTCCTTTTATAACAGCGGAACTCTTGCATATATATATATATATATATATATATATATATATATATTTTTTTTTTTTTTTTTTTTAACCTTACTCGAGTCTCTTTTACTAACTTACCGGCAGTATGTGTTGCCTACCCTGCCTCGGATCCTACTGTGTTATGGTTCCGCACTCCTGACCGAGTTATATAACGGCAATTATATCCTTTCCATGCACAGTAGGGTAAAAATAAGTTCCTCATATTATTTTACATTCCAGTTTTTAATAAGCTGCACACTCTAATTACGTTCAGGACCGAACTAGGTTGCTAACCACGCTAAACTTAGTTACCCAATGTTTCATCAAGCGCAGCCATATAAGAATGCCTATGCCTGATACGGCATCCATGTGCATTCTCTTATTTAAAGAATACATGTTTTTTAAGCAGCTTTTAATAGGTCCAATATCTTACCCACGGTAAGCATAGCACTATCAATTTGCTTCTTTACTATGATCCCCGCTCGGTTGTCCTGGCAACGAGGCCGCGTCCCGGCTTCATACACTCCGAAATCCATTCATATCAATTTACATCCCCTTTTTTTAAAATATGCTGCATACTCTAATTTAAATCAGAACCGACCCAGGTTGCTAACCACGCTAAAATTTAGCTACCTAATGTTTTATCGGCGCAGCCATATATGAATGCCTACGCCTGACACGGCATTCTGGTGCATTCTCTTATTTATCTAAATAATACATGCCTCCTAATGGGTTCAATAACTTACCCATGGTAAGCATATTGCTATCAATCTGTTCCCTTACTATGACCTTCCCTTACTATGATCTCCGCTTGGTTGTCCTGGCAACGAGGCCGCGTCCCGGCTTCATATACTCCAAACTCACTCATACTAATGTACATTCAAGTTTTAAAATATGCTGCATACTCTAACTTAAATCAGGACCGAACCAGGTTGCTATTCACGCTAAATTTAGCTACCTAATGTTTTATCAGCACAGCCATATATGCAATGCCTATACCTAATGTTTTATCAGCACAGCCATATATGCAATGCCTATACCTGATACGGCACTCATGTGCATTCTCTTATCTAAGTAATACATATCTTTTTAAACAACTTTTAATGGGTTCAATATCTTACCTACTTCAAGCACAGTTCTATCAACTCGCTCCTTCGCTATGATCTCTGGTTGGTTGTCCTGGTAACGAGGCCGCGTCCCGGCTTCATTCACTCCAAAACTCCAAACCCAGTTACATTCTTTACTTTTTTTCTTTCATTCATTTTTTATTTATTTCTTTCATTTTTTAACTGTACCTCATCTTTATGAATAAACATTTAACTTGTATGTCAAAATACATTATGCATTTATAGCCCCACGATGGGAACACTGTGGAGTAAAAAAGCCGGGAGTGACGTCAAGATCGCACCTTGACCCCGTCAGATTTGGCGGTTTTTTCAATTATGTTAATTTGTACCCACATGTTATATAAGATATGTTCTTTCTGATATGTACATGGCCTGAGGAAGACGATTGTTCGTCGTCGAAACGCGTAGCCACTCTTAATAAATTGAACTTATTACCAATACCCCGGGACTTCGTTCCACATTATTCTCACCACACAGCAGCGCCTTTGAAAAGATCCATTTTTCTACCTGCATTTGTCTCTATTCTTGTTCTTAGAAATGAAGGCTATTCCATGCGAGAAATTGCCAAGAAACTGAAGATTTCCTACAAGGCTCTAACCAGAGTAGAAAGAGAAGAGGGAGGCCCTGCTGCACAACTGAGCAACAAGACAAGTACATTAGAGTCTCTAGTTTGAGAAATAGACGCCTCACAGGTCCTCAACTGGCAGCTTCATTAAATAGTACCCGTAAAACGCCAGTGTCAACGTCTACATTGAAGAGGCGACTCCGGGATGCTGGCCTTCAGGGCAGAGTGGCAAAGAAAAAGCCATATCTGAGACTGGCTAATAAAAGGAAAAGATTAATATGGGCAAAAGCACACAGACATTGGACAGAGGAAGATTGGAAAAAAGTGTTATGTACAGACGAATCGAAGTTTGAGGTGTTTGGATCACACAGAAGAACATTTGTGAGATGCAGAACAATTGAAATGATGCTGGAAGAGTGCCTGACGCCATCTGTCAAGCATGGTGGAGGTAATGTGATGGTATGGGGTTGCTTTGGTGCTGGTAAAGTGGGAGATTTGTACAAGGTAAAAGGGATTTTGAATAAGGAAGGCTATCACTCCATTTTGCAACGCCATGCCATACCCTATGGACAGCGCTTGATTGGAGCCAATTTCATACTACAACAGGACAATGACCCAAAGCACACCTCCAAATTATGCAAGAACTATTTAGGGAAGAAGCAGGCAGCTGGTATTCTATCTGTAATGGAGTGGCCAGCGCAGTCACCAGATCTCAACCCCATAGAGCTGTTGTGGGAGCAGCTTGACCGTATGGTACGCAAGAAGTGCCCATCAAGCCAATCCAACTTGTGGGTGGGCCTTCTGGAAGCATGGGGTGAAATTTCTCCCGATTACCTCAGCAAATTAACAGCTAGAATGCCAAAGGTCTGCAATGCTGTAATTGCTGCAAATGGAGCATTCTTTGACGAAAGCAAAGTTTGAATGAGAAAATTATTATTTCAAATAAAAATCATTCTTTCTAACCTTGTCCATGTCTTGACTATATTTTCTAGTCATTTTGCAACTCATTTGATAAATATAAGTGTGAGTTTTCATGGAAAACACAAAATTGTCTGGGTGACCCCAAACTTTTGAACGGTAGTGTAAATCTTCATGCCGAAAGCCAAATGGCGCTCAATCCCTTCTGAACCCTACAGCGTGCCCAAACAGCCGTTTACATCCACATATATGGCATTGCCATACCCAGGAAAACCCGCTTGACATTTTATGAGGTATTTGTCTTCGGTGGCACAAACTGGGCACAACATATTGATAATTAAAATGGTATATCAGCGGAAAATTACAATTTTCACTTTGCACCATCTGCTAAGCATTGATTTCTCATGAAAACACACCTGTGGGATCACAATGGCAACTACACCCCTTAAAATGCCTTAAGGGCTGTTGTTTCCAAAAGAGGGGTCACTACTTGGGGGTTTGTTTTACTATTTGATCTCAGAGCTCTGCAATAGTGGGCCAAAGGTGTGAAAATCACCAAAATAGACCTGAAATGCGCATGGTGCTCTACACTTCTAAACCCTGTCATATGTCCAGGCAAATGATAAATGCCTTGAGGGGTGTAGTTTCTAAAATGGGGTCACTTCTTGGGGACTACCACTGTACTCTGGTAGCTTAGGGTTTTGCAGATGCAACATGGTGCCCAAAAACCAATCCAGCAAAATCTGCATGCCTAATAGCGCTCCTGACATTCTGTGCCCTGCCGTGTGTCCAAACAGCAGTTTATGACCCCATATGGGGTATTGCCGTAATCAGGAGATATTGTTTTTCATTGTTTGGGTGCTTTTTCTCATTCCACGTTTTATCAGAAAAAAAGTAATTTTTAATTTCACGGCCTAATTCCACTAAATTGAGCAAAAAACCTATGGGGTCAAAATACTCACTATACCCCTCGTTAAATTCCTTCAGGGGTGTAGTTTCCCAAATGGGATCACTTTTGGGTGGTTTCCACTGATTTGGTCCCTCAGGGGCTTTGCAAATGCGACATGGCAAACGAAAACCATTCCAGCAAAACTTGAGCTCCAAAAGCCAAACGGTTCTCCTTCCCTTCTGAGCACTGCCGTGTGTCCAAACAGCAGTTTATTACCACATATAGGGTATTGCCGTAATCGGGAGAAATTGATTCTCAAATATTGCGGTGTTTTTTTGTCCTTTATGCCTTGTAAATATTGAAGATTTCGAAATTTTTTGGGGAAAAAAAATGTCGATTTTCATTTTTACATCTTAATTCCACTAAATTCAGCAAAAACCTGCTGGGTTAAAATGCTCACTATAGGCCTTGATAAATTCCTTAGGGGCGTGGATTGCCAAATGGTGTCTTTTTGGGGGGTTTCCACTGTTTTGCCACCACAATACCTCTTCAAACCTGACATAGTGCCTAAAATATATTCTAATAAAATGGAGGCCCCAAAATCCTCTAGGTGCTCCTTTGCTTCTGAGACCGGTGCTCAGTCCAGTAGCGCACTAGGGCTGCAGGTGGGATATTTCTAAAAACTGCAGAATCTGGGAAATAAATATGGAGTTGCGTTTCTTTGGTAAAATCTTCTGTGTTACAGAAAAAATGAATTAAAACAGATTAACTGCAAAAAAAATAATAATTTGTACATTTCACCTCCAGTTGCTTTAATTCCTGTGAAACACCAAAAGGGTTAAGAAACTTTCTAAATGCTGTTCTGAATACTTTGAGGGGTGCAGTTTTTAAAATTGGGTGTTTTATAGGGTGTTACTAATATATAAGGCCCTCAAAACCACTTCACAACTGAACTGGTCCCTGAAAAAATAGCCTTTTGAAATTTACTTGAAAATGTGAGAAATTGCTGCTAAAGTTCTAAGCCTGGTAACGTCCTGGAAAAATAAAAGAATATTAAAAAAACAATGCCAACATAAAGTAGACATATGGGAAATGTTAACTAGTAACTATTTTGTGTGGTATTACCATCTGTTTTACAAGCAGATACATTAAAATCTAGAAAAATGCAAATTTTTGAAAAAGGGAATGTGTCGCTAGAATTTTGTTTTTATATAGTTAAACAGTTAGTGTATAAGTGATTAAACATTGTTCTAATTTTTTTAATTTTTTCACGAGTCAGGAAATATTATAAATTAGATTCTAATTTATAACATTTCCCAGTGCTGGTCACTAGATGGAGCAATTCCCCAAATTGCAGCATTGGCATGTGGTAAAGCAACCACATTGCTTTATGCTGCAAAATTTGAGAATACACACTCGCTCTAGTGAGCTCACAGAATCCCCACTCCTTTATCCTGGCTAGTGCCAGGAGAAAGGAGGGGATTGAACGGTCAAACCTCCTACACTGTGTATCGCCATTTTTTGAGCTAACACACAGTGTAGTAGGTTAACATACACTAGTAAACACACAGTAAAACACGAACATACATAGACCTAACTTACCTGCTCCTGCCGCCGCCGCTCCCTCCGGTCCGTCCGCTCCGTCTGCTCCCTCCGCTCCAAGTGCACAAGTCCGGAAGCCGCGACCGGAAGTAGTAATCTTACTGTCCGGCCTCGGCTTCCGGTCCACAAGAAAATGGCGCCGGACGTCGCTCGGCCGAAGTCCTTCAATTCATGCGCCGTTCCCACACAGACGGTGTACAGCATAGTGGATGGAATGGGCCCCGTTCGCATTCACTATGGGGCTGTATGTGCCGTATTCCATGTCTGTATGTGTCGTTAATCGACACATACAGAGATGGAAAAATAAATGGCAGCCCCCATGGACAAGAAAAAGTTAAAAAAAAAAAAAAAAGTAAAACACAAACACACAAATAAATAAAACATTTTTTAATAAAACACTAAAAGCAAATTGATATAAAAAAAATTTTTTCCGCGACACTCGTCCTTTAAGGTGTTAAAAAAGCAGGTAAAAAAATATCATCTACCTACTCAATGCCAAAGATGGTGTTAAATATTATGCAGTCAAACCCTCTAAAAAACTAGCTATACAAAACCTAAATAATAGCAACAAAATAAGACTTGCACACCAAATACCTGGGGAAGTGGGGAAATGTAACAATATACTTGTAGGGAGAGAATTCTCCAGGTCCCAAAGTGGGCGGCAGTGGAAGCTGGCATTTAGAGAATAACAGTGCTGCACTTATGTGTCACTAGTCCCATAAGAGTGTAAACCATTGGGCATCATAGTAAATAAAATTTGGGATATAACTGTGGAATCAAGAACCAGTCCTTCCCAGAAAAACAAAGGCATTCCTTCCCTAGAAATAGGGTCCATACAGGGTCATTTATGTAGTGGAGAGTCCCTGCAGCACCGAGGGTCTCAAGCGTTGTGGGGGAAGGGGTAGAATCAGGCAAGCCCCTTTCCTTAAAATTGTTGCTGCGCAACCTTACCTCTTAGGGCAAATATAGACGTGGTGTCAATTTGCCACTGCGAATCTGCAGCAAAATTTGTAGACTTGATGGTTTGTCCAGTTGTGGCGGATTTCGCAGCGAACTTACTGCAGATTTCAGTTTTTGCATTGCAGAATGACAATGCACTGCGTCTCCGCAACAGACTGTGCATGCTGCAAAATTTAAGCTAGTTTCCACACTGTTGTTTTCCGCAACTATTGTTTTCCGCAATTGAAACCAAAGAAAAATTGTCTACATCCTGTCCCCAGCGGAATTCCGCAGCAAATCCACCACGTCTGAACGTGCCCTAAATCATCCATCATCAGAGTCATCTGTAGGGATCGTGAGTAGGACTGAACTGACATCTGCAAGGCATCAACGTCCCTAGTCACAGTCAACTCTGAGCTAATTTTAACTAGTAGGATCAGCTACTTCAGATCACCAGGAGGTGACATTCCAACCTTTGGGCTAAAGTGTCCAGGTCCCTTTTAGAAGGCAGGATAGCCAGCAGCTTATGGAGGATGGAGTAATCCCCCGCCACCCCTGCAGTAGAGGAGTGAGATATCGTGGGAATAGTGAACTCTGGAGACAAAAGGTTCAGGTATGATTATCCCAAAATAGGGAGCGGAGCCTCTTCACCTCAGAAAGCTGCTAAGGATAAAAGCAGCTTGGGAGAGCTGCCATCCTGGACAGGTGAGCATTTGGCATCAGGAAGGGGTAGGCACAAGCAACTTCCCTGCAGCGAATGTATGATTGCCACTGGTCGAGGGAATAGAGGTCCATTCTTAAAGAGGCTCTGTCACCAGATTTTGCAACCCCTATCTCCTATTGCAGCAGATCGGCGCTGTAATGTAGATAAGAGTAAAGTTTTTTTGTTTTTTTAAACGAGCATTTTTGGCCAAGTTATGACCATTTTTATATTTATGTAAATGAGGCTTTCTAAAGTCCAACTGGGCGTGTTTAAAGTTAAAGTACAACTGGGCGTGTATTGTGTATGTACATCTGGGCGTTTTTACTTCTTTTACTAGCTGGGCGTTGTGAATAGAAGTGAATGATGCTGACGAATCAGCATCATCCACTTCTCTTCACAACGCCCAGCTTCTGGCAGTGCACAGACACACAGCGTGTTCTCGAGAGATCACGCTGTGACGTCACTCACTTCCTGCCCCAGGTCCTGCATCGTGTCGGCCACATCGGCACCAGAGGCTACAGTTGATTCTGCAGCAGCATCAGCGTTTGCAGGTAAGTAGCTACATCGACTTACCTGCAAACGCCGATGCTGCTGCAGAATCAAATGTAGCCTCTGGTGCCAATGTGTCCTCGCTCGTCCGACACGATGCAGGACCTGGGGCAGGAAGTGATGTCACAGCGTGATCTCTCGAGAACACGCTGTGTGTCTGTGCACTGCCAGAAGCTGGGTGGTAACGAAGAGAAGTGGATGATGCCGATTCGTCAGCATCATACACTTCTATTCACAACGCCCAGCTAGTAAAAGAAGTAAAAACGCCCAGATGTACACACACAATGCACGCCCAGTTGTACTTTAACGTTAAACACGCCCAGTTGTACTTTAGAAAGCCTCATTTGCATAAATATAAAAATGGTCATAACTTGGCCAAAAATGCTTGTTTTTTTTAAAGAAAAAACGTTACTCTTATCTACATTGCAGCGCCGATCTGCTGCAATACGAGATAGGGGTTGCAAAATCTGGTGACAGAGCCTCTTTAACCCGCAAAAAGCTCTAAAAAAGTATCCAGGCTAGTGGGTGCAGCGGAAGCAGTACCCCATTGATTGCCCCTATTATTTTTGTGCATTTTACGTGGCAGAAAAGTAGGGCCAAAGTGTGAAGCTCAAGAGAATTGTGTCTGCTCACAATGCACGCCATGCTACACCCCTGGAGGGCTGTTTTAAACCATTTGCATATGACTTTTAGCCAGCTTGATAAAAATTAGAAAATAAAAGTCAAGAGACAATTATGAATGTAAACATTTTATGTCATATAAATAACATTCAAATATTTTACTGTTTCAGTTGATAATTTTGTTTTGGCATAGACTCAAGAGCTCGTCCACACTCTGCGGAATTGCCGGGTTTTCGAATGGAAAATACGCAGCAGAATACAGTAGCAGCAAAGTGGGTGAGATGTAACAAATCTCTTCCACATGCTGCGTAAAAATTCAGAGCAGAAACTGACCTGTGGTGCATATTTTTCGAACCGCAGCATGTCAATTCCTGCTGCGTAAAGTTGCCAGAATTGCTGTGTTTTTCAGTGGAGATGTCACCATCTCCCAGCATTGTGAAAAATGCCGCAAAATACGCACCATTTTCTGCCGTAAAAACCGTAGAAAATGGTGCGTTTTTGCCTCAGCAGAATGTCTGCTACTTTCAGGGTATGTTCACACTGCCAAATTTCAGACGTAAACGAGGCGTATTATGCCTCGTTTTATGTCTGAAAATAGGGCTACAATACGTCGGCAAACATCTGCCCATTCATTTGAATGGGTTTGCCGACGTACTGTGCAGACGACCTGTTATTTACGCATCGTCGTTTGACAGCTGTCAAACGACGACGCGTAAAAATACAGCCTCGTCAAAAGAAGTGCAGGACACTTCTTTGGACGTTTTTGGAGCTGTTTTCTCATAGACTCCAATGAAAACAGCTCCAAAAACGGACGTAAAAAACGCCGCGAAAACGGCGTGAAAACGCAGCGAAAAATGCGAGTTGGTAAAAAAACGTCTGAAAAGCAGGGTCTGTTTTCCCTTGAAAACAGCTCTGGATTTTCAGACGTTTTTGTTGACTATGTGTGAACATACCCTCAACGGAATTGCTGCAGAAATTTTCTGCAGCAATTCCGCTGTGTGTGGACAAGCCCTTAAACATTAATCTTATTCATGGAATGTACACACACACACACACACACACACACACACACACACACACACACACATAACTGTATTTATTAGGAATTCAAAAGTAAGTTCATTTTTTAACACCATTTTACATACTGAATTAATCTACATAAAAGTTGAGTAATTCTGTAAATGTATTACACCTTGTATTATTCCTGAATTACAGTCTCACTGTTAGGCTGGGTTTACACGAGCGTGTGCGTTTTGCGCACGCAAAAAAGTGGCGTTTTGTATGCGCAAAAGGCACTTAACAGCTCCGTGTGGCATCACCATATGATGTGCGGCTGCGTGATTTTCGCGCAGCCGCCATCATTATGACAATACGTTTGGATGTTTGTAAACAGAAAAGCACGTGGTGCTTTTCTGTTTTCATTCATCCTTTACAGTGCTGTTGCACGAATCACGCTTGTCCCACGGAAGTGCTTCCGTGGGACATGCGTGGTTTTCACGCACCCATTGACTTCAATGGGTGCGTGATGCGCGAACAGCGCACAAATACAGGACATGTCGTGCGTTTCACGCAGCGGACATACGCTGCGTGAAAATCACGCACCTGTCTGCACGGCCCCATAGACTAATATAGGTCCGTGCGGCGCGCGTGAAAATCACGGGCGTTGCACGGACGTATAACACGCTCGTGTAAATGAGCCCTAAGGGCAGTGGCATAACTACCGCTGTAGCAGCCGTAGCGGCTGCTACGGGGCCCGCGGCATGAGGGGGCCCGTGTTGCCCGCCGGCACGGGCCCCCACCATGACCGGAGGCTCCGCTAGCAGCCGCTATGGCTGCTACAGCGCGACGCCACTAAACACTATGGCAGAGCAGGAAGGTATCTCCCCGCTCTGCCATTAAAGGGGTTGTTCCTACAAAAGACATGTATCCCCTATCCACAGGATAGGGGATACATGTGTGATCGCTGGCAGCGATAGGGAGAACGAGGGACCGAAAGTCCCCTGAAGTTCTCCATCACAAACCTCAGACTTCCAGGGTCTGTGTCGGCAGCTCCGTAGAAATTAATGGAGCGCCGGTCGCGCTTGTGCGCATGCGTGACCAGCGCTCCTTTAATTTTTATTGAGTTGCGCAGACTCCGGAAGTCAGAGGTTAGTCATGGAGAACTTCGGGGGACTTTCGGTCCCCCGTTCTCCCTATCACTGCCAGCGATCACACATGTATCCCCTATCCTGTGGATAAGGGCTACATGTCTTTTGTAGGACACACTATAGGTCGGATTTTTTTGGGGGGTTGGGGCTGCATGGCGTTACCTACAGGGAGGGCCATATAGCGTTACCTACAGGGGGGCTGTATAGCATTACCTACAGGGGGGCTGTATAGCGTTACCTACCGGGGGGGCTGTATAGCGTTACCTACAGGGGGGGCTGTATAGCGTTACCTACAGGGGGGCTGTATGGCGTTACCTACAGGGGGGCTGTATGGCGTTACCTACAGGGGGGGCTGTATGGCGTTACCTACAGGGGGGGCTGTATGGCGTTATCTACAGGGGGGCTGTAAAAAGGCACTATCTACAAGGGGGGGTTGTGTGACACCAAGGGGAGGGGGGGCCCCAGCCAAAAGTTTGCTATGGGGCCCAGTCTTTCCTAGTTACGCCCATGCCTAAGGGATGTGCCTGACTATGAGCTTGTTGACTGTTTGGGTATGTGCACACGTAGTGACCAAAAACGTCTGAAAATACAGAGCTGTTTTCAAGGGAAAACAGCCCCTGATTTTCAGACGTTTTTTGAGCAACTCGCGTTTTTCGCGGCATTTTTCGCGCCGTTTTCACGGCGTTTTTTACGTCCGTTTTTGGAGCTGTTTTCATTGGAGTCTATGAGAAAACAGCTCCAAAAACGTCCAAAGTGCCCTGCACTTCTTTTGACGAGGCTGTATTTTTACGCGTCGTCGTTTGACAGCTGTCAAACAACGACACGTAAATGACAGGTCGTCTGCACAGTACGTCGGCAAACCCATTCAAATGAATGGGCAGATGTTTGCCGACGTATTGTAGCCCTATTTTCAGACGTAAAACGAGGCATAATACGCCTCGTTTACGTCTGAAAATAGGTCGTGTGAACCCAGCCCAACTCACATTTTTCGCAGCGTTTTTCGCGCCGTTTTCGCGCCGTTTTTTCGACCGTTTGTAGAGCTGTTTTCAATAGAGTCTATGAGAAAATAGGTTGTGTGAACCCAGCCTTTCCGTAATAACTTGCTATTCTGGCCTATAAGGCCACGTTCAGATGTGGCAGAATTGCTGTTGAATTCCGCGGCGGACAGTCCGCAGTGGAATTCTGCAGAAGCCGTTTTTTTACATTTGTTTCTATACATTTTTAGGAAAGTTAGTTCAGACTTTGCGGAAAATAACTGTGCGGATATTTGGCTGCGGTGCAGAATTTTCCCTCTGCAGCATGCACATTACGTTGCGGAGAAGCAGCGGAATTTCACTGTGGATTTCAGCCATTGCAATGCAAAAACTGTAATCTGTGGCAAGTTCGCTGTGATATCTGCAAAGTCTGAATTACCTGTCAAATATGAAAATATTGATGCAGATTCGTTGCGTAATTGCCCCAAATCTGCACCAACATTTGCAGCAGAAAAATTCTGCCACGTGTGAACGTGGCTATATACCGACTGCTTCTCGGGATTAGTAAAAATATAAAGTAATGCAATGTATTTAGAAAGTTACTCAATATTTGTTCAAAAGTGGACATACCCTTTAATGCATTGAAGAAATTTTATTCATAGGATGAAGTAAAAGGCTCTATTCACATGACAGGGTCCGAGTGTCGGCCGATAAAAACGCCTGTTTTGGTCCATTTTTCTCTGCCGTTTTGCATCCGTTTGGCATCCGTTCCATTTCTCTTTCGGCAGTGTTTCCGTTTTTAACGACCGATTTTGACCCTTTCTGCATTCGTGTTTTTTCTCTGTCCGTTTTAAACACGGATGCATTTAATTTGTACATTTTTTGCCACACACTTCCCTCTGTAGATAATACCACACACTGCCCTCTGTATATACTGCCACAGCCCCCCTATAGGTAGTGCCACACAGCCCCCCGTGTTGGTAGTGCCACACAGCTCCCCTGTAGGTAATGCCACACAGGCCCCTGTAGGTAATGCCACACAGCCCCCTGTAGGTAATGCCACACAGCCCCCTGTAGGTAATGCTACACAGCCCCCTGTAGGTAATTCCACACAGCCCCCTGTAGGTAATGCCACACAGCAACCTTTTACATAGCACCCACCTACCTTTCTGTGGATAGCGCCACTGTAGGGGACCGTTCTAGGAGAAGTCCCTGACTTCAATGTCCACATATGGAGAGTAAAGTGAGGGACTTCTCCTAGAGCGGAAACACAATCCACAGCGTGGGGGATTCCGCTTCAGAAGTCCCTGATGTCACTGTGTCCATATATTGACAGTGAAGTCAGGGACTTCTCCTGGAGCGGAAACACCGTCCACAGCGCCGGCAATTCCGCTTCAGAAGTCCCTGACGTCACTGTGTCCATATATGGACAGTGAAGTCAGGCACTTCTCCTGGAGCGGAAACACCGGCCACAGCGCCGGGGATTCCGCTTCAGAAGTCCCTGATGTCACGGTGTCCATATATGGACATTGAAGTCAGTGACTTCTCCTGGAGTGGAAACACCGTCCACAGCGCCGGCGATTCCGCTTCAGAAGTCCCTGATGTCACTGTGTCCATATATGGACAGTGAAGTCAGGGACTTCTCTTGGAGCGGAATCCCCAATCCTCGGCCACAGTGTTGCCAAAGCTGTGGTCGGGGATTGGGGATTCCGCTCCTACAGGGAGCAAAAAAATACCCTCCTCCTCCTCACATGCACTTCGCACTGTGAGGAGTAGAAGAGAGCAAACGAGCGGCGGAAAGCTCGGCCGACACTCGGATCACATCCGAGTGACAACCGTGCTTTACACGGCCCCATAGACTTCTATGGGAGCCGTGTGGCCGGGAGAATGGCCAAACATAGGGCATGCATAAAATCGACCATGTGAATGACCCCATTTGGGGTCTACTGTTCCTACTGCGGCCGTGTGACGGCCATTCAAAAAGCAGTCTTCACACGGCCGGGAATCCTAGTTGTGTGAATAGGGCCTAAAGTACTGAAGCAAACCAGGTACAATTAAAGGATGGTGAATCAATTAGCTGGCAGCATCCAGATAATGTGTTCATGCTGTAATTGCCTCCAATGGTAACATTTAATGGACTTACAGCAACAACCCTGCAACAAAAAAAGAAGACATATCAGCCAATTATTATTATCAGTGTTATTGTTAATACTATTCTATTAATGGTAAATATTTTTTTTACAATGCAAATGTAAAATGTCTTTACTGACCATTTACTGGTTGTTAAAATGTATCACCCATGCATAAAAACTATCCTTTAACCCCTTCCCTCCGCAGCCAATTTTCAGTTTTTCATTTTTGTTTTTTCCTCACCGCCTTCCAACTTTTACATTTTTCCGTCTACATAGCCATATTAGGGTTTGTTTTTTGCCAAATGAGTTGTAGTTTTTCATGGCAGTATTTATTGTACCATATAATATACTGGGAAACTAAATAATGCTATATTGTAATATTTCTGACTTTTACGGATGTGGCAATACCAGATATGTTAATTTTTATTTTTTTAACAATACCCTATACTGTTTTCTATAAGTCCCTAGGGGACTTGAACCAGCGATCGTTGGATTGCTTGCATGATATACTGCAGTACTAATGTATTGCAGTATATCGCTATACTAACAGGAAGCGGGGCTTCGTAGGAGTACAAAGATGGCAGACCTGGGGGTCTTCATTAGGCCCACAGGCTGCCATAACAACCATTGGCACCCCACGTTCGCGTCGTGGGGGGGGGGCGATGTCACTTCGTAGGGGGCTGTCCCCCTATTTCTAACTGACTAAACTGATTAGATGCCACAGTTGCTATTGTCCGCGGCATCTAAGGGGTTAAACGGTCAGCATCAAAGTTATCTTTGATTCCGCCGTTGCATTGAGATGTCGGCTGTAACAAACAGCGGACGCGCTCAGTATGCAGCAAACTCAGCCCGTGAGCCTGCTCCATACAACCCTTTCACACCTATTACGTACAGTTAGGGTAAGGCCTCACGGTGCGACCACGTTGCGTTTATGTTGCGTTTTTAAACTGCAGCGAGTTATTTTTCAATAGAAGTCAATGGTGAAATGTTTGTTATAGACAGACTGCTGCTATTATATTACAATGTATTTTTATCTTCATAATGTTCGACCGCATGCGGTTAATGGCCGCGCTGCCAAAGTTGTTGCTGAACTTCTTGCGTTTTTGCTAAACAGTTCTGCAATGCCTTGTAATGAACTATATACCGGCAGCGCCTAACAAACTTCAACACGGGGGAAAACTATGTCCATCAATTGTTTCCTTTAAAAACACAACAGAACTGCAGCATTACAGAGACAAAAAACGCATGCAGTTGACCACATGCGGTTTTTAAACGCAACAAAACCACAACAAAACCG
Source organism: Rhinoderma darwinii (assembly GCF_050947455.1). Lineage (NCBI taxonomy): Eukaryota > Metazoa > Chordata > Amphibia > Anura > Rhinodermatidae > Rhinoderma > Rhinoderma darwinii. The sequence continues at coordinate 388,284,093 of NC_134687.1, forward strand.
CGTCAACGACGCACCGTGTGGCCTTACCCTTAAGTGATAATGCGTTAAGGGGTTAAGTTTGTGTAATTAGGGGGAGTCCTGTAAGTGTTTGTCATTCAGCAGCGCTCAGTGAAGGGCTAAATTAAAAAATATTACCCAGACTGCCCCGTTAATCTGTGTGAAATTTTAGATAATTTGGAAAATACATGGCATTAGTTATGTCGTACTGACCATGAGTTACAGTTTGTAATATAATCCGAAGCTGCATTTTTGTCGGTCGTCATTAGAAACAGTCAACACGTATGTTAGACACAACTCAGCTGTAAGGGAATATTAGTTTTCCCTATATTGGATTACTTAATGCCTGGTGTAAATAAGACACTTCCAGCATTACTTGTTGGTTCAACGCCTACATAGAATTTGTTAGTTGTTTTGAATTCTGGGAAGATTTCAGCACTGAAGCTTGAAGAATTGTGGAACTCTGGCCTATAATAAAGGATCAGTATAAAATAGGTAATGCCATGCATTAACAAAGTAACTAAAATTTTTAATGTAGATCAATTGTACATATTTATAAACAGTAAAATTGTGTTGAAAGATAAACATATTCAAAAAGAATATGTATCTTGTAGCTACATTCATAAATTCCTGTAAATATTTAAATTCTGAAAGAGTAATAACTGGCAATGCATAGTTACAATTTATAGAAGCTCAAGCAGCAGTCAGTAATCTCCGGTGTTCCAACAGGCAGGTCCGTGGAATTAAGGAAGGAGCTGTCTAACACCATGCTGCATATGCGTTCTGCAATTGGTGGAGTTAATATTCCTGAAATTATATGGAATAACAGACAAATAAAAACTCGTTATTTTACATACATTTAGAAACAGATATAACTTTATCTCATTTAATTAGAGCAGACCACATCTATCCATCATATTCAAAAAACCTGTGACTAGGAGAGACCTCTGTATAGTAGAACATATCGCTTTATGTTAAGGGTATGTGCACACGATGAGAGGCTTTTACGTCTGAAAAGACAGACTGTTTTGTTATGGAATAAATATATGTATAATGTATCTGGGACCTCAAGGAGTGAAATGTTATAGAGGAGAACATGTGTTACAATAGAATGGGTATTTTAGAAAGGTTAAGAGAGGAAATAGTTTGCAGCTGCTCTGCTGTCTCTTTTGAAATTGCGAACAGATGGCGGTCAATCACTTGACCAACCCCCCTAAGCATAAAAGGGAATACCTTGTGTTCCACCAATGGGTTTTATTGAATATACAGATGACTCATATGTTATGGAGTGTTTTTGTGTGATGCTATAAAAGCGACCACTACGGTTAAATAAAGTCAGAAGTATTTTGCCTTGAGAAACGTCTCAGTGTATCTGTTACTTCTCCGAGCAGCTCGCCCCCCCCCCCCACCTGATTTGAACCTGCATGGAGATCAAGGCGTAACGTGACTCAAATTGCGATCACAGAAATTGGCGCCCGAACCAGGGACTTGACCAGAAGGACGGCACCCCACCTAGGGGATCTCCCGGGACTTGAATGGCGACCACCCGGACGAAGGAACGTGCAGACCACTGCTGCAGCAAGGTAAGAAGACTTAATTCTTACAAACTCTGCTCTGCACCTTCCTGTCTGGTAGGTCACCTTCCCGGTAGTACTCCTGAGGAATAGAGGGGCCACATGAGGGTATTTTTAGTGTAAAAATCTGGTCAAGTCTATATGTAATCCTACCCTCAGGATAAAGTGCCTGATCTCCATGGCAGTATTTGTATGAATGTTGTAGAAACCCAGTTTTGTGTCACAAATGCATTTTAGAATAAGGAAATTGTTTTTGGAAAAAACTTCCGATAATCCGGCAAATTACCAGAAACATGTGTACATGCTTCAGGTGACTATGGGGATTATGATAGGCTAAATTTTAGCCCGGAAATCGAAAATTTTGTGCAATCTGATAATCCGGAAAAATGCCGAAAATGTGTGTACAGCATTGAGGTACTTGCGGAGATTATCATGCACTGATTTTCAGCTCAAAATTCCGGAATTTTCTGCAATCTGATAATCCGGCATGTCAAATGAACAGCTTGATTTTACGTTTGCCTTGTTATTTGGATTAGGAATATTTGTCATGGTGCGGAGGGCACGTACTCGAGTGGTGTCTCAGACGAAGAAAGTAAGATAGTTATAAAAGGACTGTGAAAGGGAAAGATCCTCTGGCCAGAGTAGAAGAGTAAGTACGGAAACTAGAACTGTCTAAAATAGATGAGAAAGAAATTCATCTGTCAGTAGCTAAAATCTGTAACAAAATAAGAAGTATCAAGTGGATAAGTAACTGTCGAAAATAGGCAAGAAAGAAATTTGCCTATCAGGAAACTTACCCCTTGAATTACTTAGGGTGTGCCAAAAAAGGCCACCACTTACAGTCACAAGATGAGGAACTTGGTGTTCCTATTAAGGAGTTTCGAGGGGATAAGTAACTGTCTAAAATAGGTGAGAAAGAAATTCACCTATCAGGAAAATTACCCCCTACGTAACTTAGGGTCTGCCCATAGGCGACCACTTATAACTATGGGGAACTTGGTGTTCCTATTACGAGATGAGCACCCACAAGGACTGACAGCCAAACAGGTAGTAGCAGAAAGAGAAGGTAAAAAGGCAACGCAAGGAACGAATCAGTTAATGAAGGCATGTGGAATGGGAAAAGCGGGAAGATTAGATCTGGAAAAATATAGATGATATAATGAGCAGATCCTTTGTGGGATTATTGTTTAGTTGGTTGTAATTTGGCTCAGTTGGATAGTGAATTAGCAAGCACCTGTTAAAATGGTGTAAATTTATTAGGGGATTGTAAATCCAGAACCACACAGAGTCAAAATGACAAAGCAGATTGGAGTAGATGGATTGTAGCATCTTTTAGAAAGCAACAAAGAGCCTACAAATGTATGTAATGTTAATACACTGAAGTAAAAGTGCAGGAGGTTGTCAGAGGAAATTCAAAGGGAGGTATAGAAGTAGTAGTTGTTTTAATGTTGCAAATGACCTTATAGTAAATTCCCATACGATATAATTTAGAATCAACTAGTGTGATAAGAGAAGGGGGAGGTGGAGAACAGCTGCTAGTGAGATAAGAAATGTAATCTTGTTCTTGAAATGAATGGACACAACATTAAATGCTGATCCAGCCGACGCCCGGTAATGGCGTCCGTACCTCATGTTGAGTGTGTCCTCATTGTTGGTGGGAAACCCCTGCGCACTGTTTCCAATGGGAGAGGCTGCCCCCCCTGCCCCTGATGTGGCCACGCCCGGCCCATCCAAATCAGTATGAAATAATCACCTTGTTAATTTTGTCATTTGTAGTGTCTTTTCTATTTACAGAAGTTCCAGTTTTAGTTCACTGATGAAACAACACGTCATCATAATATAGAGATGGTGGCCGTCAGATTGTACGGTTAAACATTAACGTAGATAATTCCTATACAATGGTGTGATGAATGATTGCAGATACGTATGTTGTTTTGCCGGCATTGAAAGTGTTAAGTTGTGAGAAGTTGTGAGAAGTTGAGAGAAGAAGTTGTGAGAAGCTGCGAGTTTGTGACCCCCCTCCCTCCCCTCTAAAGTGTGCTGTGTTTGGGAGGAGGAGGAGGGGGGCTGACTGGGTGCAGTCTGCAGGGCTGATGAGACAAAGGGATCTCAATATGCACTGCTGATATATATATATATCAGTAATGTGTACAAACTGAAATAAATTTCTTCTCTTTTGCGCAAGCGCTGTTGGTTATAAAAGTTACGATATTTATGTGTTATGATGTGATCAGATTTCATGTGTTTTGATAATTCAGACGTATTAAACTACAGATACTGTGAGACACGGGGGGGTTTTGAAAATGTATGTGCCCCCACCGTTATACTGTTTATTGGTTTGCAGTAATTAATGTTATCAGAGATAATATTTTCTGTTTTGTTGAATAACTAACTACAATTGTTTTGTTTTTGATTTCACACATGAGTTATGTCATTGTAAAGATCAAATGTTTGTCAGGAAAAAGTCATTTTTGTTTCAGGCTGTTGTACATTACAGGGGGTTAAACTAGTGTTATGTTGAGATGTAGTTTTGAACTCTGCTACATTACTCTCGCAGAGTCCACAAAGGGGGGGAAGGGTGAAGGAACTGATCAGGTACAATTTTGGTTTATGTGTAAGAGACCATCCCCCTCCAGCAAAGTTACACAGGAGGCGATGTGACGTCACTCACACGAGTTTTTATGGATTTAGATGAGGGAGAAGGCAAAACAAAACTTGTCTGGACATTGTTAATTTGATGTAAAGTTTTTGGGAATGTTTTATTTTTATTTGTTTTTGTATTAATCAAGTATTTGCAGAACCTGATAAAAGTGAGATTCTCAAAGTATTCTGGATTATCAGCTGAATGAGGAGGAGTTGTGTTTGGTAGCGGCTTGTGACACCAATCCATGGAGTACCTCTACGCAAGCATATACTTTGTACTGGACTGAACAAAATGGACATGCCACTGCAGTTCTCACACAAAGTCATGGACCACAGCAGCGCCCGGTAGCATGTTATTCAGCTAGACTAGACCCTGTGGCCCGAGGTTCCCCATCATGTGTGAAAGTTATTATTGCTGTAAATTCAATGTTAAACAAGGCCTCAGATTTGGTCCTGGCATTTCCACCACATGATATTACTGCTATTCTAACTCAAGTACAACCTAAGCATTTGTCCACTGCAAGATATTTGAGATTAACCTGTGCTCTTCTTCTTCCTGAGCAGGTTACTTTACACCGCTGTACTACATTGAACCCAGCTACCTTACTGCCTTTGGAGCAAGGGGGAGAAGACGTAGGTAAAGTATGGTCACAATTTTTGCCTGAAACTGATGAACATGATTGTATGGCCCTTATGGCCCAGGAAACAGTGGGGTTCGCACATGTAAGAGATACCCCACTCCAAAACCCAGACCTAATACTCTTTGTGGATGGTTCAAGGTATTGTGTAGAAGGATCTTTTCTTACAGGATATGCAGTAACCACCGAAGATGTAGTCCTAGAAGCAGCCTCCTTACCAGCGTCCCGCTCAGCACAAGAAGCGGAGCTTAAGGCCCTGGCAGCAGCATGCCAACATGCAGAAGGAAAGACAGCAAATATATACACTGACTCTCGATATGCTTTTGGGATTGCACACGATTATGGCCCCATATGGAGGGCAAGACAATTTTTGACCTCTGCAGGTACACCTGAAAAGAATGCAGACTTTGTAAAATACTTGATGGAGACCCTGATGTTACCTACAGAAGTAGCAGTAGTAAACATTAAAAGCTCACACTAAGGTGAGTTCACCAGAGACAAAAGGGGAAATGCCCGGCAGACGAAGCGGCAAAGCAAGCAGCACAGAAGCTACCCGTGTTAGCAGCCGTATGTCAGATAAACGATCCAGAGGAAACAAGACCAGCTGTAAGCCCGGAACTACTGCAAAAACTTCAAGGACAAGCAACAAAAGAAGAAAAAGACAAGTGGACGGCCCAAGGAGCAACACTACGAAAAGATGGCCTCTGGCAATGCAAGAATAAACTGTGCCTGCCTAAGACAATGTTCCCAATGATGGCCCAGATAACACATGGAGAGACACACCAGTCAAAAACGGCAATGATGGACTTGGTAAACAAGGTGTGGTATGCCCCAGGGTTTAGTGTGATGGCCAGCAGTTTTACACAAGGATGCATGATCTGTGCAACACATAATATTGGAAGAACTGTAAAAGTACCACAGAAGCACACACCCAGACCTATATATCCGTTCCAGAGACTGCAGATAGACTATATTCAACTACCCAAAGTTGGTACCTATGAGTATGTGCTTGTTTGTATTGATCTCTTTTCAGGATGGCCAGAAGCTTTTCCAGTAACCAAAGCTACAGCCGTAGCCACAGCAAAGAAACTGATCAACGAGGTGGTGTGCAGATATGGAGTTCCAGAGGTGATCAAGAGCGACAGAGGAACTCATTTTACGGGTGAAATCATGAACTATGTGTTGTCAGCTCTAGGCATAAGTCAAGCCCTACATACACCATACCATCCACAAAGTAGTGGGAAGGTTGAGAGACTAAATGGGACTCTCAAATTGAAAATCCAAAAAGCAATGGTAGAAACCGGGAAACCATGGACCGAGTGTCTACCATTAGCCTTGTTCTCAGTAAGATACACGCCCACAAAAAGAACAGGTCTCAGCCCATATGAGATCTTATTTGGGTCGGCTCCCAGATTAGGATGTTATTTTCCACAGGTGCTCCAAATGCAGTATGGTAGACTAACAGATTATGTATAAACGCTGAACAAACAAGTGACTAAGGTGCATGCACAAGTCTTTGCTTCCATTCCAGGTCCTGATTCAGTTGACGTATAAGCTAGAACCAGCAGATTGGGTCGTTGTTAAAAGACACGTGAGGAAAAGTCTAGACCCAAGATTTGATGGTCCTTTTCAAGTCCTACTCGTTACAAGCACCTCAGTGAAGCTCGAAGGAAAGGCAAGCTGGATTCACGCCAGTCATTGTAAAAAGGTTCTTCAGCCAGAAGAATGAAGATCTTTGCGGTTGTTGCGGCGGTTGTTGCGTGTGCTCTTATCCAAAAAGGCAGAACTGCTACTCCTGTACACGTAATCAGTACAGAATCACTGGAACAGTTCAGGACAGGGTGGGCGAATGCCACAGTGGATAGAAAGCAGGGTAACTACACCTGTAAGGCCAATGCCCCGTGTTATACTACAAATGTGACTACAACCGAAGGGACTTGGAGAAAAGGACCACATGGAGGGACTGTGTACCTTCACATAGACAAAACAGCCAACATTAGCATACAAGAAGAGACGGCTGTTGTTTTGTTGTTATGAACCAGATTTACAGTATCTATAGAAATATACAACCAGTAAAAATAGAAATGAAATGATAAATAAGATTTATGAAAGATGCAACAAGGAGAGGCTCAACTCTACGATTGTAATAAAAGAAACTGATGGGATGATATTATGTATGAATAATAGCCAAATAAGAAATAGAAGATATTTTGTATTCTTGATAACAATTTTAAGAGATAGTTTTAAGCCACATATAACAGTACAAAGTCTGGAAAGAATCGCACACACTTGTAAGAGCGCTGTAACCCAACAGCAGAAAAAGAATGTACACTTCAATATTTCCTTCCCTGAATCCCCCAGCTGTCATAGACAAAAAAGAGAATGGTATGACATGCTATTAGGAGGGGTAGGAACGGGATTAGGAGTATTGAATGGTATACAGTTAGAAACAGTTATGAACAAATTAAACTCAGTGGGAGACGACACATCTACTGCATTAAGGAGAGGTGCCTCATGGTTACCTACTACCTTTGCCATACAACAGAAAGGGTTAGCTATAGATGAACTGTTTTTAAATGTTTTTAATGAAAGTATGCTAACCGAATATAGAACATTACAGAATGTATCAACTTTTGTAAATTGGACAGTATGTACGCTTAAAACGATGTGGCAACAAGAACAGATGAATAATTTTAAGAATAAATTGTTTAGTAGTCATGTTAGGCAATGGACAGACATTCTGCCCATAGGAAAGAGAAATGATACGTGGTTATTGTTACAGCCTGAGTATACTGAGTGTACACCTAGATGGTGCGCAGGAAGACTAATAGCATTTAATGTGAAAAATCCTACTCTATTATGCAAATTTATTGTTATGCCAATGGTAATGATTGATCCGGTGACATTATTAGGACAATATTGGATGCCAGAAATGAAAGGAACACACATAGATTCTCACAATAAGACAAGGAATATAGATTTGTGCCAATTAACAGAGCAAGGATATGTATGTAATCAGCAGTCAGGGATATATGAACCCTGTCTAATGCAGCACCAGGATAATGTATGCGCACTCACTATAATCCCACAAGCTAACCTACAGGTTTATATTGAAGTAGGTCCACAGCATGTATGTTTAATAACTAACAACAAGCAGACCCTTAGCCAGTTTAATCTCATAGGACCATTTTCAGGATGTCTATACAATGTGACGCATTTGACTTGGGGGAACCAAACTATAGTGTTCCTGCCTACTTTAGAAGAAATAATGTCCACTGTATGGGTACCTGAACCTTTGCCCTATGGAAATTTTAGTTTGCCACTGGAAGAGTTAAAACAAGTGTTACAAAAGTCTAAAGACGTAAAGAAATTGATAGCAGCCCATAATGTAACTCTAAGTAAAGTGAAAATATTGGCTACAATAGCAGCTAAGGAAGTAATAAATTTATCGTCAGCAATAAAAGATGCCAGTGCCCATCACTGGTATGACATATTTACAGGATTTTCCCCCACTGCCACTAAGATACTGCATGTGTTATTCCAACCCTTGATATGTTTCATAATATTGTTTATATTGCTTACATGTTTCAATTGTTATACATTTTGCAAAATAAGGGAAGCATTCAAACAGAGGCCTATACATTATGATGAAAGAGTGTTGTGAGATTACCCCACCTACATACCTGTGTGAATCAAGTGAAGAAATGGATCGAAGCCTTGCTATCAGGAGATAGAAGTAGCATTGGAATTTAGGTGTTGGTAAAATCACAAAAGGAGGGATTGTTATGGAATAAATATATGTATAATGTATCTGGGACCTCAAGGAGTGAAATGTTATAGAGGAGAACATGTGTTACAATAGAATGGGTATTTTAGAAAGGTTAAGAGAGGAAATAGTTTGCAGCTGCTCTGCTGTCTCTTTTGAAATTGCGAACAGATGGCGGTCAATCACTTGACCAACCCCCCTAAGCATAAAAGGGAATACCTTGTGTTCCACCAATGGGTTTTATTGAATATACAGATGACTCATATGTTATGGAGTGTTTTTGTGTGATGCTATAAAAGCGACCACTACGGTTAAATAAAGTCAGAAGTATTTTGCCTTGAGAAACGTCTCAGTGTATCTGTTACTTCTCCGAGCAGCTCGCCCCCCCCCACCTGATTTGAACCTGCATGGAGATCAAGGCGTAACGTGACTCAAATTGCGATCACAGTTTTCAGGAGAAAACAGCTGCCTCGTTTCAGACGTAAAAGCTCCTCCTCGCATTATGCGAGGCGTCTGTGACGCTCGTAAATCTTGAGCTGCTCTTCATTGACTTCAATGAAGAACGGCTCAAATTACGTTGCAAAGAAGTGCCCTGCACTTTTTTGACGAGGCAGTCAATTTACACGTCGTAGTTTGACAGCTGTTGACGTCGTTTGACAGTCGTTACTCCAATTGCTCGCCCTCATACAATATTATCATGTCGGCAGCGCGTCTCCCTGTTTACAGAGGGAGATGTGCTGCCAACGATAATCTTTTTTAAGTATTACTAAAACCTATTAAAGTTCCCTGTGACTGGTTAAAGGCTTTATTGAACTAATGTGGTATTTAGAGACACACCACATTGAGAAAATTTATGGTAACACCAAGTTGTAACTTTATTCATACATTTACGTGAGGAATAACAGAGGAACAGCAGGACACAGAGTTCTAAAGATATTACAGAATTATTATTTCCCTCATCCAACAATATTAATTGGTCCTGGGACGACCATTGTATGTTGATATCATAACCCTATGAAAACCTGATAATTGGTTCTGAAGCCCTCAAAATGTCCACCCGAAACGATAAAAAAGATGGATTGAGGACAAATAAGCACAAAAATACAAATAAAGCATGTATTGTAAGTACAGTGGTCCCTCAAGTTACAATATTAATTGGTTCCGGGGCGACACCATAACTCAATGGAAAACTAGGAATTGGTTCCAAAGCGCCAAAATGTCAACCACAGATAAGAAAAAAAAAGATGATTTAGCAGACAACTAATACAGATAAAGCAAGTTCTCACATATAAAATTCAGAAATACTGCTGAAGGCTTTAAATCACTTTCTACGATCAGGACAGAAGCTTCTTCAGGAGCCTGTACAGTACACAGTGTACCAGAAATATAACATGGAGCCGCCCTCACCTGGTGTCCAAAGGAGCAACTCATTCTGGCACAGATAAAGCGCAGTACAGGACATGCAGTTCTGTACTGTAGAGAGGCGCTATTCAACAGTCAATCAGGGCATGCTAATTCGCTGGATCTTCCAGCCAATCACACGCGCCCACGATCCAAACCTTTTGTGGCATTGTATGTTGAATGTGGTTTCAAGTTACAAGGAAAGACCATTGTATGTTGAAAATATTGTAACTTGAGGGACCACTGTATTTACTAAAACAGACATGTCAGGAGAGGTGACCGGTCATCTTCAAAATGTAAAATACTTGAGTTGTTATAAATACGATACCTGCAATACAAGCAGTCATGAAGCATGCTACCGTACCAGCGATCATTGCTCTAATGGCACCTGCTGCAATGTCACCTTTTCTGCTTGGTGCCATTGAGGCTGCAATATACAACAAAAAGCAAAAGTATTACATTATTTTTTTTAGCAAACTGGCATGTTACTAGTTCACAAATGCAGTGCAAAGGTCCTTTTACGCCGGCCAATATGGGGCGTGAAAACTAGTGCTGATCAACGAGACAGCTCGTTGATCGTCGCTCGTTTGCTCCTTTCACAATGAGTTATGTATGGGGACGAGCTCTCGTTACTCCGATCACTCGTCCCCATATATTTTCTTCATGTTGGCGGCGCGTCTCCCTGTTTACACACCAAGATGTGCTGCCGGCAACGATAATATTTTGTGATACGATACGATCAGCAGATCACGTTCATCAACTGATCGTTGGCCAATTATCAGGAACGACCATTTTTATATGGCCCATGTAAAAGGGCTTCACGTCTGGTCATACACATTTGTATGGAGGCAGCCCATATATCCCCCCCGATGTCTGCCATAATTAGAAAGAAAGAAAGACTGGATTTGTGGGATTTCAACATTCCCAATCCTTTGTTCCCTAGGGAGATAAGCATTGCCAGTTTTCTGTCACGGCTTACCGCCCTCTCCTCATTAAAAAAACATCCATGATCAGCTGATCCAGATCTTTTCAAGCAATTGCTGTAGATGAAAGTAAAGGTGTTCACACATGTAGGTTTTTATCAGGTTTTTATGATGCCGTTTTTGAAGCCAAAACCAGGTGCGGATCATAAAGTACAAGAAGGTATAAAGGACATATAATACTCATCCCCTTTTTTCAATCTACATGTTTTGGCTTAAAAAACTGCATCAAAAAACCTGATCAAAACCTGTGCATGTGAATACACCCTGATTGCTGTTTTGCAGTAATCGACAAAGGAGGTTTGCCTCTCTTGTGAACAAACTTTTATAGGTAACCTCTTGTTGACCTAAAGATTGAGCATCAGTATACATCAAAGTGTCACCACAGACCTCCCAGGCTCTTTGAGCATGTGGAGAAATTTAGATTAATGTGCATAGCGATCTTCCAACTCCACAATATTTAGGGCTACAAAGGATATCCAACACCTATAATGCAATTGTAATTGGTTACAGATAGGTTCCCCTTTGGGCACGTTCAGACGTGGCGTAGTTTTTCCGCTGCAAATGTTGGTGCAGATTTGGGCCAATTATGCAACGAATCTGCACCAACATTTGCATATTTGACAGGTAATTCAGACGTTGCAGAAAACACAGCGGACTTGCCACAGATTTCAGTTTTTGAATTGCAAAGGCTGAAACACGCAGTGAAATTCTGCTTCTCCTCAACAGACAGTGCATGCGGCGGAGGGAAAATTCCACACCGCAACCTATGGTCCGCAGCGGAGTTTTCCGTAACGTCTGAAATAAGTTGCCTAAAAATGTATTGAAACAAATGTAAAAAACGGTCACTGGAGAATTCCACTGTGGACTGTCCACAGTGGAATTCTACAGCAATTCCGCCACGTCTGAACGTGCCCTTTTTCAGATCTAAATGTTCAGTACAAAATTATCATACAGTCTCTCAATAATGAAATCTAAATCAGCCCTTGCCTAATGTTCGGCAATGTATCCGATATCTCCCTGTTGAAATCTTAGAATTCTAGGAGGTTTCCATTTAACATTGTTTTACTCAAACATTTTGCAAAGTAGTATTTCTAGCTATTGAAATAATGTGAAACTCGGGTAGAAGGTTGAGAATGTTGTGTTAAACAGAAAGGAAGGACCATTTTAGTCAAAATGTCATCATGTGATTTCAAGGACCCTTGACTTTCCGAATGACTTCTTCCACGGGAAGGAAGGATGAAACCTATAAATATGTATATGTATATGTATATATATATATATATATATATACATCTCAATTCATTGATGGGCTGTGATTCAATAGGCCTAGTAAAGGCTGGTTTCATTCCACTAAATGGCTTACACTTTAATAAAACAGATATAGGATAAAATATAGATGCATACATAGTCCACCAATAGTAATTCCCAAGGAGCCAAAATTTGCAAATCCACACAAAGCATATGTTGCAATAACTTCAGACCGAACCTAAAACAGAAGATAAAACAATAATGAGAAATGTCAAACCGTATCGTGTAGGTTAAAACTGGTTTTGACTTCTATTCATTGAAGGGTTCTATTGACCAACCAAGGTTGAAATGAGCAAGCGGGCAATTGTAAACCATAGTTAAATCTACTTTAGTGAGATTGAAATAAAATCATATGACGTAACACATTGGCATGATATCAAAGTGTCTAAAATCTCCCACGAAAAGCCTGGCAACAGCATTTATATATGGGCTTAATACTCCTAGACAACTTATTTTTTATCAACAATAGATTACATTCTTTCTATAACTGAGATGTATAGACTACAATATGTATTGTGCCTGAACTGTGCGGCTTAACTATGGCACACACAAATGATGTATTCCTTCTTCACATGAGATTTTACCAAAGTGCACCAATTGTGGATAAAACCTTAAGGCCTCACGCACACATCTGTTGCCCATCGACGGATCCGTGAAACACGGGCCGCACACGGATGGCTTCCGTGTGCAGTCCGTTGTTTCAACGGACCAAATTAATGAAATGGCCGGGTCTGTTCCGTCAAAAACGGACAGGATTAGGACCTGTCCTATTTTTGTCGGAACGGCCACACGGTTCCGTTAAAACAACGGAAGTGTGCATGGCCCCATAGAAATGAATGTGCCAGTGTGCTATCCGTTGAAAAAACGGATAGCACACTGAGGAAAATAACTGCGTGGGCATGAGGCCTAAATCATCGCCCCATTTGGACAACGTCTTATCTAAATGAGGACTCACGTGGTGAGGGTTTAATTCTTCCAGTAGCAGTCGCTGCAAGTGAATTGTGGCATTACATGGCGCCCATTAAAATTGGACGCAATGGGATTGTTATGCTCATGCAGGCACAGACCATCCAGGACTTTTTTAGTGGTGAACCTCTGTTTTTTTGAATGACTCCATTTTATAACGAAATGACCAGGATATATCAGGTTATCTATACTTCTAAAAGACCCCTGACAGAGACAGACAATGGTTTGGGCATTGGGAATCTTTTTGGACATTTTTGAAGGCATTAAGGAGGAATAGAAGACATAAACAACAGAGGGGACGTTTCAGTACAATGAATGTTCCAGTAGAATCATACTTACGGACATATATTGTTTTACGCCACTTATAAACAGCGGCCCGTTATCCTTCCTCTTTTTAATCAGCCCAGCAAGGTATTCATATGCAACAAATTCATTAAAAAATGTCTTGTATCCTATAAGTTTTCCAACTATGAAGCTGTCTTCCAAGTCTACGCCCATCATGAATGAGAACGGCATGAAAACATAAGAACATATTATCTGAAATATATAATATAGCTTGATATAGTTTAGTGGATCACATTGCGCATGTTCAATGTAATTCAGCAGGATAAACTGCAATACATGGTCTGCAACAATTACAATGTACAATCTTCAGATAGATTAATAATGCATTATTAATTAGTAATTAATTTCTAGAAACGACTATTCCTGCAGACAGGATGTAGGGAAATTTCTGAGGGGATATTTTCTACTCTCGCACATGTTTGGGCTTTGTTCACACAGTGCAGATTTGATGTAGATTTTGCATGTACTGTATTATATAAGGAAAAAACAGGAATAGAACCTAAACAGAATACATATATAAAGGAAGGTCTTAAAATGTCTCATCTCCTGGATCCAGTTATGGTTTTGCTTTGAACAAGGCCTAAAGCTGGTATACTGATGCAAATGTGACATTTTTGAGTGTACTCCAACAGAAAACTTTACTTGTAGATGTTGCCGTTGGACCCGGCATCTGGTGTCTGGGGGTCCCAAAGACCTGTGCGCCACAGAAGAAGACACCACTATTACACAAGGCAAGTGAGGGGCCCCTATTACAGATTTTTCACTGGGGCCTTGGAGCTTCAGGTAACACTCCTGACTACTATGAGCAACATTTCACATTTTTAATTTGCATAAAATATTGAGTACCATTGCAAATACTTGCCATGCTTGCATGTTTGTGGAGGAGATGAAAGATCTTAGCTTTAGGTATCATGCACACGACCGTTTCCGTTTTGCGAACCGCAAAACACAGATCCAAGTGAATATTGTGTGCTGTCCGGTTTTTGCTAACCCATACACTAGAATCGGTGAGATGGACCGCAAACACGCACAAGAATAAGACATGTTCTAGAATTTTTAAGAAAGGACGCACGGATCCGCAAAAAAAACAATTTGACGTTTACCTCAAAGCTGAACTGTGGATAATCAAACATATTTCCCAGCCATGAGAGGACAGCATTGAAGAACGCTAGCAGCGAGAGAAAAGCCATCAGATTCACTGCGATGTTTGCCACTAGAGAAATTGAGGCAGAGGCTCCTTGACTTGCAGCTTCTAGAATATTTCTTGCATCCCTGATTTGAAGCAAGCAGAATAATGCAGAATAAATAACCAGATGATATGTATAAATACTTGAGAATGTGATGTGACAGTACCAGCACAAAATAAATTACTGTAATAAAATATATTTTCAATTTATATGATTTCAGAACTATCTTAAAGGTTGAATAATACTACAGTATATGTTTTATAAAACTGAATAATGGAGTTCTATATTGATTCTAGGCAAGCAATGCCTTTAAATAGTTAGTCTAGGATGAGCAAAATATTGCTTAAGAAGAATTTTAGATAGAAATATACCATACTCGCATACATCTGTGAATAAAGATGTATTCTAGAATGTATACACAGTACTATACAGCCTGGATTCACCAAATACTATCAAACACACAAAACAATGAAGAACTTAAGGCGGACACACATAGCTGTTGACCAAACGAGCCCTTGGCTGACATCTATTTCTACCAACTCTACCATAAACATGTACGCTGAGCTCAGTCTAGTACAGAAAGTTGTACAAAATACAATAAATATGAAGAGTTAAAGCTAATATCTCTGGTTTTTGAGAGTCAGCGACATATGTATGCAAAGTAAAGTCATGCAGTTGTATTTGTCTAGAACATACATTTGGCGGCACACTTCAAACGTGCATGCCGAACATATACCACAAGCCAGGGGCGTAGCTAGTGGGGGAGGACGGTGGCCCCGTTCTCACTGAGATGGTGGGGTCCGCCGCTGCCACCACTCTGCATGGCACGTCTGCTAGAGAATGCCTCTGATTCTTCCCGTCAGGAGCAGAAGAAGCCTGCCTGTGAGGAGAGGGTGAGCAGGCCCCCCTCCCCGATGGATAAAGTTATGATAGGGTTTACATACAGGGATAATAGCTGGTATATACAGTGATGATGGCTGGTATATACAGGAATGATGGCTGGTATATACAGACATCATGGGGGTATATACTCTTTCATTCACTTTCAGAGAGGTCTGCAACACTTTCTAATGCAAACTCATCTGTCAGATGTCAGAGAAAAGATTAAAGGCTATGTACAACTTCGAAAGTGATATATATATATATATATATATATATATATATATATATATATATATATATATATATATATATATCAGTGTGTTTGGTGCAACTTTCTAATTCGGTCTTATTAAAAATTATTTGTACTTCTTGAGATATAGCTGCTTTGTATCCTGTATACAGGGCAGCTGTATCTAGCGCTGAAACCTGTATCCGTAAAATCAGTGGCACTGACGGGTTCAGTGACAGCGGGTCCACCCGTAATCTATCACATCTAAGCTTTGAATTTAGATGTGACCAGTAACATGCGTGTTACATGTGTTGGGGGGCACACTCAAATATGTTTCCCCCCCTGTGCTAAACACCTAGCTAAGCCTCTGCCCCAAACGCAATGTGAACAGAGCTTTAGGCAGCAAAATGCTAATTTTACAGGCCTGAACCACTTAAACCAGAGTGTACTGCATTCCCTTCAATATCCTGAATTTAAAAATAAATAGGTGTATTCCCTCCTTGTAGTAGCTTTTAACTTTGGGCGATTGTTCTTCATAAGTGATCAAGCCACAGTGACCCCATAGGAGACAGCCCGTGTCCCTATTAGTTTCAGCTCAATGAGTGCCAACTACAGCGCGTCCACAAATTAAAGCAACAGTGTCCCATGAACATTCCAGATGTAATGCCCTTATAAATGCAAAAGCCAGAGGCCTCTTTAGGCCGGGTCAACACGAGACAGAAATGCTGCAATTTTTGCAGGCAGATTTGTGCACGGAAAAAATCTGCAGCGGATTACAGTACCAGCTATTTGGATGAGATATGCACAAATTTTATCTACATGCTGCAAAAAATGTTTGCACAGACCTGCGGTGCAAATTTTGAATCAGCATTATGTCAATTTCTGTTGCATATTTTCACAGCGGATTTCACCCCTTTTAATATAGATGGGTGAAATCCACAGGCGGATTTGCCTGCCATGTGTGACCCTACCCGAGCTGAAACGGCATTTAACTAACTTCTTCCATGCTCCCATAGTTTCCTGCAGGGACCCACTTCCTGCTGAGTTAGGATTGAGTGGGGGTGTAAATATTTCATTTTCTGAATCTTGAAGAGTAAGGTCCCCAATTCAGCAGAAGAATTATGACTGAGAATTTTCTTCTTTGTATATAAACATTGACTATGCACATTTATGCTGTAAGCATGTCTTAGGCCTCATGCACACGACCGTATTTTTTTCCACCCGTAAATACTGGCGTAAATACGGGTCCGGTGTCACACGTATTCGACCCGTTTTGCACCAGTATTTACGGGCCCGTGCCTGTAAATACGGGCCCGGTGTCACCCGTATTCCACCCGTATTTACGGGCACGTTTTTGGCTGCAAAATTACACTGCAGTAATCGGCAGCCCCTTCTCTCTATCAGTGCAGGATAGAGAGAAGGGACAGCCCTTTCTGTAATAAAAGTCAAAAAAATTCATACTTCCCTGGCCGTTGTCTTGGTGACGCGTCCCTCTCTTCACATCCAGCCCGACATCCCTGGATGACGCGGCAGTCCATGTGACCGCTGCAGCCTGTGATTGTCCTGTGATTGGCTGCAGCGGTCACATGGGCTGAAACGTCATCCAGGGAAGTCGGGCCGGGAGACCGGGAGACCGGACTGGAGGAAACAGGAAGTTCTCGGTAAGTATGAACGTCTTTTTTTTTTACAGGTTGCTCTATATTCTGATCGGAATTCACTGTCCAGCGTGCTGAAAGAGTTACTGCCGATCAGTTAACTCTTTCAGCACTCTGGACAGTGAATATTTACCGACGTCGCCTAGCAACGCTCCCGTAATGACGGGTGCACACACGTAGTCACCCGTTATTACGGGAGCCCCATAGACTTCTATGGGCTGTCTGTGCCGTTATTACGGCCTGAAATAGGACATGTTCTATCTTTTTCAACGGCACGGGCACCTTCCCGTAAGAAAACGGGAAGGTACCCGTGGCCAATAGAAGTCTATGAGCCCGTTATAACGGGTGTTTTTACGGTCGTGTGCATGAGGCCTAAGGCTTCGTTCACATCTGCGTCAGGACTCCGTTCAAGGGTTTCGTCAGACCTTTCCGTCAGGGGAACTCATGAACAGAATCCAAACTAAAACAAATGGAAACCATAGCTTACCGTTTGCATCACCATTGATTTCAATGGTGACGGATCTGATGCAAATGTGACGCAGATGTGAACGAAGCCTTAGTTAATCTCTTTTTGTATTATTATTGTTACATCACTCAGTTTGTACTATGAGGATATAGGAGAAAATTGTGTTCAACAATGTAAGTTATTATGTGACGTATTACAAGGTTACACAATTATTAAAATTAACTACAAAATATTTGATCATTGTCTTCTTTACTTATCATCTTGTTTTTTCAATTCCCTTATAACTTATGAATTGTAAAGTTACAGTCTATATACCTCTTACCCTTTCTCCAGTTTAAGTCCATCCTGCATATTTATCTTCACTGGTTCAGTCTCTGGCCAGAATAACTTGGCTATAGCTAGTGCTGCTGGGGCAGACATGACAGAAGCAGTCAGCAGGTGAGAAGAAGATACCTACAAATTACAAATGCAAGAAGACATTTATTTGGTATTTTATGTACAGATTAGTCCTATTTAATACAATATGATATAGACACACATATTTCTGTGCGGAAATTCCGCAGCATTTACAGATTTAAGGGCATGTCCAGACGTCGTGGAATTCTGCAGACACTGTCCGCATCAATGCCGCACATAATCTGCGTTGCAGATTCCGTTGCGCCTTTGCCTAAAATGTGCAGTAAATTGCTGCGGATTAGTCGTTGCGGATTCAGGTGAAGAGTACTTTCTGTTGTCTTTTAAAACATTCCATCTCAGTCTGGCTATAGACCTCGAAACACATAGGTCAAGCCACAATGATGAAATATCCTGTTCGTGAAAGCAATCCGCAACGCAACACACATAACATCTGCGGATTTCCAGTGCGGACTGTACGCAGCGGAATTCCACAGCAATTCCGCCACGTGTGAACGTGCCCTAAAAGGGTTTTCCCATCAGAGACATTTACGTCAGATAGATGCGGGTCCCACCTCTGGGACCCGCACCTATTGCCAGAACAGGGCCCTCTAAATACCGTTCTACCACTCTGCGTTGCAGCTGACGCGTGTGATCCCGACCATGAATTACGGAGACAGCGTAGCTCGCTGAGCTACGCTGTTTCTGTACGTTTCATAGAACTGAATGGTAGTTACGGAAATAGTTAAGGGCCTGTTCACATCAGCGTTGGCTTTCCGTTCAGGGGTTCCGTCTGAGGTTTCTGTCGAAGGCGACTGCGCTATTGAGTCCGTAGTTAAAACGGAAACCTGCCGGAATGGTGACGAACGGAAACCATTAGCAATATTTCCGTCACCATTGATATCAATGGTGACTGAAACGGAAGCTGTGGTTTCAGTTTGACTTTCCGTTGCGGGGTTCACCCAACGGAAACCTCCGACGGAACCCCGGAACGGAAAGTCAACAATTATGTGAATAGGTCCTTAGCTCGCATGCTACACTGCTTCCCTAAAAGCCATTCACTATTATAGGAATTACGAAAACAGCGTAGCTCAGGAATCACACACTTCAGCCACAACATAGAGTGGCATCTATCTGACATTTATGACATATCCTGTGAATAAATCATAAATGTCTCTTAGGCTGGATTCACACGAGGTCATTACGTCCGTAATTGACGGACGTATTTCGGCCGCAAGTCCCGGACCGAACACAGTGCAGGGAGCCGGGCTCCTAGCATCATAGTTATGTACGATGCTAGGAGTCCCTGTCTCGCTGCCGGACAACTGTCCCGTACTGTAATCATGTTTTCAGTACGGGACAGTTGTCCGGCAGCGAGGCAGGGACTCCTAGCATCGTACATAAGTATGATGCTAGGAGCCCGGCTCCCTGCACTGTGTTCGGTCCGGGACTTGCGGCCGAAATACGTCCGTCAATTACGGACGTAATGACCTCGTGTGAATCCAGCCTTATGGGAAAACCCCTTTAATAGAAAAACAAAAAACTTATGTAACTCAATACAGTTACACAAAAATTTATTTTTTCTATAAAACACGTTTTTATTGTGCAAAGTACTAGAACGTAAAAAAAAACTATACTTGTTTTGTATCGCCAGATTTGTACTACCTCATAAAACAAAACCATTAACTTGTTATTTTACCGCTCGCTAAACAGCCAAAAAATATGCAACAAAACAATGGTGGAAATTTTTTTATAAAAGCTAACCAATAAACTATATATACATCAAAATTGTGCTATTGAAAAATACAACTTGTCCCAGAAAAAACAAGCCGTCATACAGCTGCAGCCACGAAAAAATATAACAATTATGGCTCTTGAGATGCGAAAGTAAAAAAACACTTGCGGTATTACGGGGTTAATGACCAGACCCGTTTGGGTCCTTAATGACCAAACCACTTTTTTTATTTTTTCATCCTCACCTTGCAAGAGCCATACATTTTTTATTTTTCTGTCACTGTAGCTGTATAAGGCCCCATGCACACGACCGTAAAAACTCCCTTAATTACTAGACTTCTATTGGCCACGGGTACCTCCCCGTATGCTTACGGGAAGGTGCCCGTGCCGTTGAAAAAGATAGAACATGTCCTATTTCAGGCCGTAATTACGGCACGGGCAGCCCATAGAAGTCTATGGGGCTCCCGTAATTACGGGTGACTACGTGTGTGCACCTGTAATTACGGGAGCGTTGCTAGGCGACGTCAGTAAATAGTCACTGTCCAGGGTGCTGAAAGAGTTAAACGATCGGCAGTAACTCTTTCAGCACCCTGGACAGAAACTACCGATCACAATATAGATCAACCTGTAAAAAAAAAAAAAGACGTTCATACTTACCCAGAACTCCCTGCTTCTTCCTCCAGTCCGGCCTCCTGGGATGACGTTACAGTCAATCACAGGCCAATCACTGGCTGCAGCGGTCACATGGACTGCCGCGTCATCCAGGGAGGTCGGCTGGATGTCAAGAGAGGGACGCGTCACCAAGACAACGGCCGGGTAAGTATGAATTTCTTTTACTTTTATTACGGAAAGGGCTGCCCCTTCTCTCTATCCTGCACTGATAGAGAGAAGGGCTGCCGATTAGTGCAGTGCAATTTTGCAGCCAAAAACGTGCCCGTAAATACGGATGGAATACGGGTGACTCCGGACACGTATTTACGGGCACGGCTCCGTAAATACTGGTGCAATACGGGTCGAATACGTGTGACCAAGGACCCGTATTTACGCCAGTATTTACGGGTGGACAAAAATGTGCATGAGGCCTAAGGGCTTGTTTTTTGCAGGACGGGGCGCCGATAAGATGAGAGAGGGAGCCAACTCCCACTGTCAAACACCTAACATTCCATGGTCGCTATTGACCGCAGTATCTAAGGTGTTAAACGGTCGAGTTGTTTTGCTGTTTATAACAGCTTGCTAAAAGGTAACTCCCTTATTAGGTAACTGTCCTAATAAGGACACGGCCAATTTTGGCCTTGAGGACAGAGCAATTTTTTTTACATTTCCCTCTTTGCATCCCGACGCTCATAACGCTTTTATTTTTTGTACGACGTAGTTGTATGAGACTTTGTTTTTTGCGGGACGAGTTGTACTTTATGTAGGTACCATTTTTTTGGTACAAATACATTATCGTTTAATTTCTATACATTTTTAATTAGATTAAAATGCAGAAAAAAAGCAGTTGCGCAGCAGTTTTAATATTTTTTTTTTACACCGTACACCGATGATCATAAATAATGTTATACATTTGTTGTACATGTTGTTACGGTCGTGGCGATACCAAATATGTCTATATTATTTCATGTTTTGGGACTTATATTTTAAAAAAGTTGATTTATTATAAAAAATGTGTGTTTCTGTGTATTTTATTAACTTTTTATTTATTTATTTACCATTATTTTTTTTTTACATTCATTTAACTTTTTTTTTTAATCCCATAAAGGGATTTATCATTTTGATTTTTAATTTGTAACTGCAATGTACTGGCATAGATCTATATGCCAGTACATTAGCCTGTATACTGATTGTACACAGGCAGTTGTTAGGGCATACCTCAGTATGCCCTAACAACAGGAAATATGTTCAGACAGCCCTGGGGTCCTTCAATGGACCCTGTGCTGTCTGGCCATACGAGTTGTGGGCTTTGATCGCGTCACAGTTATTTTCTGTGACGCGATCAATGTGCAGTCCCCTCTCTTTGAACGCCGCGATCAGCTGTCATCGCGGCGTTCAAAGGGTTAACAGCGGAGAGAAGATGTTTCTCTCCTCTCCGCTGTCAGAGCGGGGCCGTGGCTGTGTATTACAGCCGTTGCCCCGCTCTCGATCGCGCGCACAGACGCGCGCAGGGACGGCTGTCACACAGGACGAGTATGCTCGTCCTAATGCGCGAAGTTCTCGCCGCTCAGGACAAGCATACTCGTCCTGTGTCGGCAACCAGTTAAATGGTATTCCAAGAATCAACAATTATCACCTACACACAGGATAGGTAATAATTGTCCTAGCCATGATTAAGAGCACAGCCAGTGCTTGAAACGCGTAGGCTCCATTTCTTGCCATTTTTAACCACCTTGTTATCCTCCTG
The DNA here is from genome assembly GCF_050947455.1 of Rhinoderma darwinii. Classification (NCBI taxonomy): domain Eukaryota; kingdom Metazoa; phylum Chordata; class Amphibia; order Anura; family Rhinodermatidae; genus Rhinoderma; species Rhinoderma darwinii. The sequence goes on from NC_134687.1 coordinate 388,306,658, forward strand.
GTGTTTTCCGTTACTTCGTTGGATTATTTGTATGTCGATATTTTTTTCAATAAAGTGGAAACTGAGTTTCCCCCACTTATACCACACATCGCTGGACCTTTCTCTTTCTTGCTACTGCTCCCTGCCGTGAGCCGTCGCGGTTGATCCAGGCGATATCGAACACAGGAGTGTGAAGCTGGTGAGCTGGAGGTTTCCTCCCATCCCTTTATCCCTGCTATTATCACTGTAATAATTGTCTGATCGCTGGGCGCCCCACCGTGGGTCCCCACTGATCACAAGAACAGGGTGCCCGAACCCCCTGTTTCCCCTTACTGCAACCGCAGTGAGAAGCTTTATTGGAGCGGCCGTCCAGCATGTGCCCGCTGCTCCTCTTAATGTTTATGGGACTGACGGAAGCAGCTGAGTGCTGTACTCTGCTGTTTGTGTTATTCCCATGGACTTTGAATGGAGCGGCAGCGCACATTCTCAACTGCCGCTCCAGTCAATGTCCTACTCACTCACTAAAGTCATATTTTTATATGATATTACATTATTGTCTGTTCATATAAAATACCTTAGGTATGCCCTAACAGGCACAAACACTAGACAGACCTGGGGGCCTTTGTTAGGCCCCAAGCTGATAGCATAAAACTATCAGCCCTGGCAATTGTCCAGAATGTCCAAAAACCTGTGGCAGTGTTCACACAGAGTTTTTTGCAGGTAGAAAATTCAGCCTCAAAATTCCATTTGAAATTTTGAGGCAGATTCTCATCTGCCTGCACGCTGTTTGCCGCGTTCTTCGCTCGCGCCCATTGAGTGCCACGGGCAAAAACGCAGCGAAATACACTTTCTCTGCCTCCCAATGATGTCAATGGGAGGTCAGAGGCATAAACGCCTGAAGATAGGGCATGTCGCTTCTTTTTACCGCGAGCGTTTTTTACCGCTCGCGGTAAAAAAAAACGCGTCCGCCTCCCAGCATTTTTGCCCGTTTTTTGGCGCGTTTTCCAACGCGGTTTCCGCGTCAAAAGCGCGTTAAAAAAAAACTCAGTGTGAACAGGGCCTAAAGGCGACAACAGAGGTCAGAGCTTATTGAGTGTTTACAGGCAGATTTGTGACTCCAGACCTGGCCTATGATAAAGGTAACTCAGGATCAGCACAAATTAAGTAATTCAATGTATTTATAAAATTTTTATGTAGGTTATATCTATATATGAACTGTAAAATGAGTATACACATGTAGCATCTAGTGCAGAGGTCTCAAACTCGGCTGGGTAAATAGGTGGCACATAGAAAAAATGTGAAGTTGACGAACCGCATTACTTCAAATTTGATACAATACAAAAGTATTGTTAATACAATTAGTTATTTGAACTACTAGAACAATAATACATTACTATAATAATACTACATTACTGTAACACGACATTACTATAACAATAATACATTACTATAACAATAATACATTACTATAACACTACTAAACTACTTTAACACTATTACATTACTATAATAGTACTACATTACTATAACAATACTACATTACTATAATAATACTACATTACTGTAATAATACTACATTACTATAATAATACTACATTACTATAACAATACTACATTACTATAATAATACTACATTACTATAACACTACTAAACTACTACATTACTATAATAATACTATATTACTATAACAATACTACATTACTATAACACTACTAAACTACTTTAACACTAATACATTACTATAATAATAATAATACTACATTACTATAATACTACTAAACTACTACTTTACTATAATATTACTACATTACTATAACAATACTACTAAATTACTATAATAATACTACATTACTATAGCAATAATACAATAATACATTACTATTATAATACTATATTACTATAATACTACTACATTACTATAATAATACATTACTATAACAATACTACATTACTATAATACTACATTACTATAATAATACTACATTACTATAATACTATATTACTATAACAATACTACATTACTATAATACTACATTACTATAACAATACTACATTACTATAACACTACTAAACTACTTTAACACTACTACATTACTATAATAATACTACATTACTATAACACTACTACATTACTATAATAATACTACATTACTATAACAATACTACATTACTATAATAATACTACATTACTATAACACTACTACATTACTATAATAATACTACATTACTATAATACTACATTACTATAATACTACATTACTATAATAATACTTCTTCGGCCTGCTCTCTCCTCTCACAGATGTCAGCCTCAGGGGCCGCTTGCGGCCTGCGGGCCGCGTGTTGGAGACCCCTGATCTAGTGGTTTGCAGTTTATTTCCATAGTAGACATTATGCAGATCTACATTTGCCTTTTGTAAATACAACCACACATGTCTTTACTTACTCCAAATGAAATGTATGCACCAAGGACACTTCCTGCAATTGTAGCAAAGCCAGCAGTCATCACTGCATGTATTTCAGATTTTGTCAGATGTTCTAGATATGGCTTTATCAGAAGGGGCGATTCGGTCTACAAATAAAACACAAATTGTTAACACTTAATTATCAATATTTAACATCTCAATTGGAAGGATCTTTTGTGTAATTTATTAGGACAAGGAGATTTAGGCTTCATTTAGACGACCATGTCATGGCTGCATTTTCTGCAAGTCCATGGGTCTAATGACCCAAACTAACAGCATCATAAATCTATGATGCTGTTGATTCGGGTGACAAGACACATGGTCGGGCCGGGACTTGCGACCGTAATATTCATGCTAAGTACAGAACTTCATTAAAGGGTTTAGTCACTTTCTAAATATAATTGGCACCTAACATTGCCCTTATAATGCCCTATAATTAAATGACAGTGGAGATATGAATGAAACATCACATGACCTCAACTCCATCACTGCACCGCAATTGTTTACCTGCTACCCCGTCCCGCATGCTTCAGGTCAGGCAGCAAAACAGAACTTACGAAGCCATCCTATGAGTATGTGACAAAACTTTTGTTGCTTATTCTCATCATATAACCCAAAAACCAGGTGAACCCTCACTTTACAAATATTATGTTAATCTTCATTCTGGGATTATAACATTTTTATTACATAGGCTATGAAACGTGTGAGAAATGGAATATATATTTCAAATAAAAAATAAATATGATTTGGATACCTGGCCCACAAATATGTTCCCAGCAGCAACCAATGATTCTGTGGGAGACGTTGCCATGGTAATTTGCATTAACCAACCAACCTTTGAAAAAAGTTACAAAATAGTTATTAATTGCTTAATATGACAAGTAACTTTATATACTTCTAGGTTCCTTGTTTTGGCATAAACTTGTATTACAGCGGCAATTATTTTTTCAGACAGTGTCATTTGGTGTTGGATAACTTTTTTCCTTCAAGTAATAAATTGATCCTTGAAAATAGTTGTCTCAGGGCTTAAGCAGTGTGTATGGAGGCTGTATGGAAGTCTAGTATGGAGCTGCACAACCTCTGTATGCTGCCGTACAGGCCCCATTTGGTGCCGTATGTACAGAGATATTCTCTTCTCGGAGCATTGCATCTGGGGCAAAATATCTCTATACATATGGAGTCTGATGAACCAGGTTTTTTTTGGTGGCATATTAAGGTACAGTAGGAGCTCCATGTATCTCTGTGGGAGAACTATACGGTACAAACAGCTTCTTATAGCATAGTCCCCATTATCTTGACTTGGGAGCTAAGGTTTGGAATGCATTCCAAAATTGAAGCACCTGTTATATGCAGCAAAATTAACTCTATTATTAACTCCTTATTAACTCCAACCCCTTAAACAAAATATATGGCCCCTTGCTAAAGCATTTTTAAGTTTAAAAATACATTAAAAGAAGAAAGAATATTTTTAGTATTGTAAATATAAAATTAGCAATTTATAGACATCATATGTTTGCATTATCTCCACATTTACGTGGAAATAAGGCATAAAAGGAAGACATAAAACTAGAACAAAAAGTTTACCTTTTTAATTAGCCACTGCATGAAACCAAGGAAGTAAAGCATTGACATGATAGTGCTGAAGAATATCACAATAGGTAGAACCTGAATGACACAATAGAATAAGGTAAAGCCATTATTTCTTACACCTGGGATCTCTAACTCAGCACTTCTATGGATGCACCATTGATTTGCCTTGAGTTGGAAATTCAAGGCTAGATTAATATTTGACCGCGGCGCAAAATGTTTTTGGTGGCTGAATAAGCTTAGTGGTCCTTTCCCTCAGATTATTGGTGGCGATTTCAGCTCACGGGACCAATGTTGTCTACAATTTTGTCTTGAAGTTTGGTATACTAATAAAAAATAACAACTACCATAGTAGTCATAATAAAGGACATCGACAACCAAACCAAAGTTTGAATAACTTCCACTAGCTAGGAGCCATCAAGACCTCAAGATCTTGTAAATGGCTCACAAAATGATTTCTAGTGTAACTTCACCCAAAAATTTTTTAATTCATTAACCCTTGAATTCTCACCCACCATGTAAATCTTTAATCTAAAAAAGGAGCATAATTGCATGCATGCTGCTGCTGCTCTTCTCCCTTTTGGCACATCCTCAGTTTGTCTTCAAACCCAGCTGAGCTGAAAGCGAGCATTTGTGGTACGGAATCTGCTATTTATATATGCACCAAAACCTCTGTACAGTGCAAGTGAATGGAGTTTTACAATTTGAAAGCATGATGTGGATTCTAAAATCTACTGTAAGCTCTATTCTACTATGAATTCCTCATGGAAATGCAGCACATTAAAATTTGGATTCAAATTTTCATGATTATCTCCCTACATTTTAACATGTCCTTACTGATAATGGGAAAATGACAGTGGGCCTGTGAATACATCCGCGTGCTAATAGTAATACTAGCTGTAGTATTAAAATCATGAGGAGAAATTCATAATGGAGCACAAATTATTCAATTCTTTAGGGCTCACCTTAAAAGCAAAAAAGTGATCAATATACTTTTCTCCAAAAACAAATTTTGAGCCTGTGTCTGAATATTCGAGGAAAGTCTGAAACAAAAGGAATAAATAGACTTTTAATAACTGAGCTCCACTACATTGCTATTATAAAACTACTCAACTCTAAGGGTATGTGCACACGGTAGCAGGCATTTACGTCTGAAAAGACAGACTGTTTTCAGGAGAAAACAGCTGCCTCGTTTCAGACGTAAAAGCTCCTCCTCGCATTTTGCGAGGCTTCTCTGACAGCCGTAAATTTTGAGCTGCTCTTCATTGAGTTCAATGAAGAACGGCTCAAATTACGTCTGAAAGAAGTGCCCTGCACTTCTTTTGACGACGCTGTATTTTTACGCGTCGTCGTTTGACAGCTGTCAAACGACGACGCGTAAATGACAGGTTGTCTGCACTGTACGTCGTCAAACCCATTCAAATGAATGGGCAGATGTTTGCCGACGTATTGTAGCCCTATTTTCAGACGTAAAACGAGGCATAATACGCCTCGTTTACGCCTGAAAATAGGTTGTGTGAACCCAGCCTAAGACTGTTCATAGTTCACAGTTAAACCTGCAAAAATCGTGAGATTTTAAAAATCGCGCCGACTTGTGGTAATACCTTATGCCAGCTCGGTGTTTGGCCACATCACGACCGCACCTCAGCTGCCCAGCGACCGCTATATGTGTCCCTTCCCTCAGAATTGACCCTAATAGCAAATGATTGTCTCCAAATCAGCTTGTCTTTTGCTGAACCTTTGGAGTTCATTACTGTGTGAGAACATGGGCCCACTTGAGGATCTTCTAGAACTCTGGTGGGCCAGTCTGACTATGAACATATATTTCTAAATTCTTTAAAAAAAAAAAAAAGTGAGCTATTAACTAATAGCACACAAAGGTTTGATTTAATAAATAATTGCAATCCCAAATGTATCTATAGTAATACCACCATACAGTGATGCAATAACAGTGTCACACAGAGCCCACATAATACTGCCATACAGTGCTCAAATAATATTACCAATTACCATGCAATATTCTATAAATTCATTAAATAAATAGTAAAATCCTACATCTTATAATTTCACTTCAAAATATTGAAGGTACAATAAATATTACAATATAGTACATATTACAAGCAGATGCCGCTCCATAGACAAAATACAGGCTGTCATAAATGGATGCCTGCATTCTGTTGACGGATTTGCAGCGCAGCAGTGGGGAATTTATATTTTTGGTTGTCTCTCTCTATATATATATATATAATTTTCTACTTATGATTCCATCTGTACTAATAGTAAAGTTGGATTTGGCAGAGCTTCACCTGAGGGCTGCATTGGTTGGAGACACAGATTGAACAAGATGAATGTTTTTTGTCTGGTCTTATGGCTTCTGCTTGGGATAGATGGCATTATAGGGGTCTAGCAGCCATGCTTGATTAACCCTTTCATGATGGGGTCTTTTGAGCCTTTTTGACCAGAGTACCTCTTCAACTTTGGCAATGCCACATTCCAGAGATTTTTCAATTGGTTGCTCCAATTTTTATTATTTTCTTAGTGGACAAATAGGTATTCTTGTGCCAAATTGGAGCCAATATGTATTTCCTAGCTCTTTCCCTTTTAGATGTTATATCATTGGTTTAACCAATAAAATGTGTGACAAAAATGAATCCTCCAATTCTCCCAGGTATAGTGATGCCAAATATATGGAATTTATCTAACTTCCTATAGCACCCAAGAGAAAATTTCACCAGTTTAATTTTAAATGTCTATTCCTATTTTATTTAATCTGTAGAATGTTCCGCCATACAGATTGTTTTTTATTTTTTTTAGGGAAAGCACAAGAGCAGACATCGCTGGGTTATGGTGGACAAATACTGTGTGGGGTGCATACATTCTATGTGATATGCACGCATTATTGCATAAACGTTTGAGACTTTTGCAACATACGTCCATTTATTTTTCATTCGGGGAAGGTGACAACATTTTAACGTCTTATTTTTTTTCACAATTTTAGCACGGAAGCATGTTTTGTGTGTTTCCAGCATATCACGTTACAGAGATCACTGACAACTGTACACAGGGGCGGATTGGCCATTGTACTACTAAGATTCCCGGTGGGCCGCTGGTTTATGAGACATAGTGGGCTGCCTGGCCCGACTATCCCTTCTCTGCACACACATTTATTTCTCTGCCTGGCCAGGCAGACAATGTCCAGGCCAGTGTCAGAGCATTGTGAGCGGTGGGTGGCCGTTGCGCACATGACGTTCTGACGTTGGCCAGCGTCACGACATTCTGAGCGGAGCTAGTGCTGTCCGGCCGTCAAACTCAGAGAAAATATTTGTCTCCGCTCCCCCCCCTCTCCCAACCCCCATTGGTGTGCGGCGCTTCCACTGTCTTCTGGTTCCTGAGCTGAGCAGAGTTTGAAATGTGAGTGTGACATTTTGCGTGCATTTCATTTTTTTTCCAGGCTGATATCTATGACTTATGTGCTGACATGATCTCTGCACTGGGGCTGATAATCAGCACTGCCCCCAAGGCTACATAAGTGTCAAGTCTCCCTAGTACAGAAATCATGTCAGCCCACAGAGAGGTAATCAGCCCCTAGAATAGAGGCTGATGATTACTTATGTATGGGCTGACATGATTTCTGTATCAGGGCTGATATAACTTATGATTGAAAGCCCCCTAGTACAGAAATCATGCCAGCCCAGTATAGAGGATTCATGTGTGATCACTGGGGGTCTGACCATTAGGACACCCAGCAAAGAGGAGAACGTGGACCAAAATTCCCCTGAAGTTCTTGATGGGAATGAAGCGCTGGTGCGCATGAAAGACCCGCGCTCCATTCATTTGTATGAGACTTCTGAGACCACGGTCTCCGGCAGCTCTATAGAAATGAATAGAGCACTGGTCGTTCATGCGCACTAGCTCTCCGTTCTCATCGAGCACTTCAGGGGAATTTTGGTCCCCGTTCTCCTCTTTGCTGGGTGTCCCAGTGGTTGGACCCCCAGCGATCACACATGTATCCCCTATCCCGTGGTTAGGTGATACGTGGGTTTTGTGGGAAAATCCCTTTAGTGTCTAATAGTATTGAAAAAAAAAAATGCACAATAAATAAAAAATAAAACCATTTTTACATAAAAAAAAATTTTATTTTGTCAAAATGTTAAAAAAGATACACATATATAGTATGTAATTGTAACGACACGAACAACAAAAGTTAACACATTACTTAAACCACATGGTGAAGGTGAACTGAATAAGAAAAAAATGCAAAAGAAACGTAAAAATTCCTTTTTTTCAACCCCCCTTCCCCCAAAAAATGTGAAAAAAGTTAATTAATAAGTCCCATGTACCCCAAAAGGATACCAATCAAAACGACATCCCATCCCACAAATATCAAGCCTGCATACGGTTACATGGACAGAAAAATTAAAAAGTTATGGCTCTTTGAACACAAAGTAGTAAAACATATAAAACAATGTAAACTTGGTATCGCCGCAATCGTAACAACCTGCTGAATAAAGTTATTATGTTATTTATAACACATGGTAAACGGCATAAATTTTATACGCAAAAAAGAATTTGAAAATTTCAGGTTCTTTTTCCATTACCCCACCAAAAAAGTTAATAAAAGTTAATCAATAAATGATATGTACCCCAAAATGGCGCTATTAAAAAATATAACTTGTCCTGCAAAAAGTCCTCATACAACAATGTTGAGGGAAAAATAAAAAAGTTATAGCTCCTTGAATGCGACGATGGAAAAACTTAAATAATTGCTTGGTCATTAAGGTTTAAAATACCTTCAGTTAAAGTCTTTTACTTAATAACTAACAAAGCATGTTTTTTTTTATTTTTCTTTACGTTTTGTATCCTTCAAGTAGAGGTACAGAGGGCATTAAGAGGGTGGAACCTCTTCTTAGTGATAGGGGTAGAATACAAAAGTGCAGAAACATATGCTTTTAATATGACTATGATCACTTCACCATACGCTGTCCCAAAGTCTTTGTTAAAGGTAAACATAAGCAATGGGATCTATTTTGTCTTTTAACCCCTTCCCTCTTTAGCCACTTTTGACCTTCCTGACCGAGCCTCATTTTTCAAATCTGACATGTGTCACTTTATGTGGTAATAACTCCGGAATGCTTTCACCTATCCAAGCGATTCTGAGACTGTTTTCTCGTGACACATTGGACTTTAAGTTACTGGCAAAATTTGCTCGATATGTTCAGTATTTAATTGTGAATAACACCAAAATTTAGCGAAAAATTGCAAAAATATCCCACATGTGGCTGTAGCGTGCTACTGGACTGACGCACCGGCCTCAGAAGCAAAGGAGCACCTAGAGTATTTTGGGGCCTTATTTTTGTTAGAATAAATTTTAGGCACCATGTCAGGTTTGAAGGGCTCTTGCGGTGCCAAAACAGTCAAAATCCCCCAAAAGTGACCCCATCTGGGAAACTACACACCTCAAGGAAATTATCTAGGGGTACAGTGAGCATTTTGACCGCACAGGTTTTTTACAGAAATTATTGGAAGTAGGCCGTGAAAATTAAAATCAACATTTTTTCAAAGAAAATGTAGGTTTAGCGATTTTTTTCTCATTTCCACAAGGACTAAAGGAGAAAAAGCACATACAATTTGTAAAGCAATTTCTCCCGAGTAAAACAATACCCCACATGTGGTAATAAACGGTTGTTTGGAGACACGGCAGGGCTTAGAAGGGAAAGAGCGCTATTTGGCTTTTGGAGATCACATTTAGCAGGAATGGTTTGCGGAGGCCATGTCACATTTACAAAGCCCCTCAGGGGACAAAACAGTGGAAACCCCCCACAAGTGACCCCATTTCGGAAACTACACCCATTGAGGAAATTATCTAGGGGTATAGTGAGTGTTTTGACCCCACAGGTTTTTTGCATAAATTATTGGAAGTAGGCCCTGAAAATGACAATCTAAATTTTTTCAAAGAAAATGTAGGTTTAGCTTATTTTTTCTCATTTCCACAAGGACTGAAGGAGAAAAAGCACCATAACATTTGTAAAGCAATTTCTCCCGAGTAAAACAATGCCCCACATGTGGTAATAAACGGCTGTTTGGAGACACGGCGTGGCTTAGAAGGGAAAGAGCGCAATTTGGCTTTTGGAGATCACATTTAGCAGGAATGGTTTGCGGAGGCCATGTCACATTTGCAAAGTCCCTGAGGGGAAAAAAAAATGAAAACACCCAAAAAGTGACACCATTTAGGAAACTACACCTCTTGAGGAATTCATCTAAGGGGTGTAGTGAGCATTTTGACCCCACAGATGTTTCATAGAATTTATTAGAATTGGGCAGTGAAAATAAAACAATCCTTTTTCTTCAATAAGACATAGCTTTAGCGCAAATTTTTTCATTTTCTCAACAAATAAAGGAAAAAAAAGAACCCAACGTTTGTAAAGCAATTTCTCCCGAGTACGGCAATACCCCATATGTGGTCATAAACTGCTGTTTGGGCACACGGCAGGGCTCAGAAGGGAAGGACCGCCATTTGGAGTGCAGATGTTGCTGGATTGGTTTCTGGGCGCCTGTGGGCCCAAAACAGTGGAAACTCCCCAGAAGTGACCCAATTTTGGAAACTACACCCCTCAATGCATTTACCTAGTGGTGTAGTAAGCATTTTAACCCTGCAGGTGTTTTGTAGAAATTAGTGTGAACTCGATGTTGCAGAGTGAAAATGGGATTTTTTTCCACAGATATGTGGACAATATGTGGTGCCCAGCTTGTGCCACCATAACAAGACAGCTCTCTAATTATTATGCTGGGTTTCCTGGTTTTAGAAACACCCTACATGGGGCACTTATCTTTTGCCTGGACATTCGACCAGGCTCAGGAGTGAAAGAGTACCATGTCAAATTGAGGCCTAATTTGGCGATTTACAAAGTATTGGTTCACAACTGCAGAGGCTCAGATGTGAAATAATAAAAAGAAACCCCTGAGAAGTGACCCCATTTGGAAACTACACCCCTCACGGCATTTGTTAAGGGGTGTAGTGAGCATTTCACTTTTCCATAAATGAATGCACTGCGGATGGTGCAAATTAAAAATTTATATTTTTCCCTAGATATGCCATTTCAGTGGCAAATATGTCGTGCCCAGCTTATGCCACTGGAGACACACACCCCAAAAATTGGTAAAAGGGTTCTCCCGGGTATGACGGTGCCATATATGTGGAAGGAAACTGCAGTTTGGGGACGCTGTAGGGTTCAGATGGGAGGAAACGCCATTTGGCTTTTGGAGAGCGGATTTTGCTTGGTAGTAGATTTGTTTGAGTATTGCTGGTGTTTCCATTTATAATGTGGGGGTACATGTAAGCCGGGCGGAGTATATAAGGGGCATAGTCAGGTGGGATAATAAAGGGGTAAAAAAACAATAAAATAATCCATAGATGTGTGTTACGCTGTGCTCAATCCTTTCTGCACAGGCCGGTGTCGCACTGATATATGGCGTCCTTTATTATCCCTCTTTTGATCCACACTCCGCGCCTTTGCAGTTTGGGGAATTTTGCTGGGAAAGTGTTGTCCTGGTATAATACGGGCACAGGCGCTTCCAGCGGATATGTTTGGGCCCTCCCTTTCCTGGTTCCCTAATTTTAGGTCCTTGATAAATCGCCTCTTCAAACAGAAGAAATGTTCCCCTCGGGCACAACTGCATATTTTTTATTTCCTGACTTATTGGAGCCATAACTAATTTTATTTTTTCATAGACGTAGTTGTATAAGGGCTGTTTTTTGCGGGACGAGCTGTAGTTATTATTGGTACCATTTTGGGGTACATGCGACTTTATGATTACCTTTTATCCTATTTTTTGGGAGGTCTGGTAAACAAAAAAAACGCAATTCTGGCATAGTTTTATTTAGGTTTTTTTATACAGCGTTCACCATGCGTTATAAATTACATGTTACCTTTATTCTGCGGGTCAGTACGATTCCGGCGATACCTATTTTATAGGACTTTTTTATGTTTTACAACTTTTTGCACAATAAAACTACTTTTGTAAAAATAATGTATTTTTTCTGTCGCCAAGTTGTGAGAACCATAACTTTTTATTTTTTTTGTCGACGGAGTTGTATGAGGGCTTGTTTTTTGCGAGACAAGCTATAGTTTTTATAGGTACCATTTTTGGAATACGTGCGACTTTTTGATCACTTTTTATTCCTATATTTATAGAGCAAAGTGACCAAAAAACAGAAACTCTGATATCGTTTTTTACAGTTTTTTTTTACGCTGTTCAATAAATAATATAATATTTTGATACCTCTGGACGTTAAGGTCGCGGCGATACCAAATACGTATGGTTTATTATTTTTTTTCAATAATAAAGGACTTGATAAGAGTTAAAGGGGGATTGTGTTTTATTTTATTACTTGAAACTTGTATTGTTTTCAAACTTTTATTTTTTTCACTTTTTTTTTACACTTTTTTATACTTTTTTTTACACTTTTTCTCAAGTCCCACTAGGGGACTTGAAGGTCCAGCTGTCAGATTTATTTTTTTCTAATACATTGCACTACCTACGTAGTGCAATGTATTAGATCTGTCAGTTATTCACTGGCAGCAAGCCGATTAGGCTTCGCCTCCCGGCGGAGCCTAATCGGCTTCCGTAATGGCAGAGCAGGAGACCATTGTGTCTCCTGTTGCCATAGCAGCAGTCGCCAGTCCTGATTGCCTGTCAGGGCTGGCGATCTGCTAGTAACCGCTACGATACAGCAATCGCTTTCGATTGCTGCATCGAAGGGGTTAATGGCAGGGATCGGAGCTAGCTCCGGATCCTGCCGTTACAGGTGGATGTCAGCTGTAACATACAGCTGACTTCCACCGCTGATGATGCCGGATCAGCTCCTGAACCGGCGCCATCTTGCCGGCGGCTACGGAAGCCGATCAGGCTCCGCCGCCGGGCGGATCTTGACCGGTTTCTGTGCTAGGCAGACCGGGAGGCCAGTATTAGGCCTCCGGTTGCCATTGCAGCCACCGGAACCCCGGCAATTTCATTGCTGGGGTTCTGATGAGCTGCAAACACCTTAAATGCAGCGATCGCGTTTGAGCGCTGCACTTAAGGGGTTAATGGGGGGGATCGAAGCTAATTTTGGTCCCTGCCATTACAGCCAGATGTCAGCTGTAAGATACAGCTGAGATCCGGTGATGATGGCACCGGCTCAGCTTCTGAGCCGGTCCCAAACATTCGGCGTATGGGTATGGCAAAATGCGGGAAGTCAATGCTTTCCATGGCGTACCCATACGGCAAATGTCGGGAAGGGGTTAAACTGCTAGGCAGTCAGTATGAAATTGCCAGTAACGGCACGGCCAGACGTGGCGGAATTGCTCTGGAATTCCGCTGCGGGCAGTCCGATGCGGAAATCCGCAGCGGACATTTTCTCCATTGGTTTCCATACCTTTTTAGTTAGGTTCATGCAGACGTGGCGGAAAACTCCACTGCGGATCATAGGCTGCGGTGCGGAAATTGGTGTCCGCAGTATTCAGTGGGTGTTACGGACTTGTTGCGGAATTTCTCCATTGACTTTAATGGGGATTCAAAATTCCGCAATGAAATCCGCAGATGTTATGTGTGTTGCGTTGCGGATTGGATTTACAAACAGGATATTTCTTCATTCTGGCTGGACCTATATGTTTCGAGGTCTATAGCCAGACTGAGATGAAATGTTTTAAAAGAGAGCAGGATGTACTCTTCACCTGAATACGCAACGGCTCATCCGCAGCAATTTACTGCACATTTTAGGCAAAGGCGCAACGAAATCTGCAACGCAGATTATGTGCGGCATTGATGCGGACACTGTCTACATAAATACGCCACGTCTGGCCATGCCCTAAAGGAGACCGCTGTAAGAATGATTTTTCTCACAGTGGCAAGCTGGGCCTCATGCAACAGCAAGGAATTCACAGACCCAAAACCTATCCCTACCACGTTAGCCCTATGAACTTTCTGTTACTGGATTAATCTGTGTTAGGGCCTGTTCACATCAGTGTTTGGTTTCCATTGATGGGTTCCGTCAGACCTTTCCGTTGGAGAAACCCATCAACGGAAAGGCAAACGAAAACCATAGTTACCGTTTGTATTACTATTGATTTCAATGGTAATGCTTGAGTTGACAGCGGTATTAATTACGCCAAAAAAAAGAGAAACCTTTACGGAACGAAGGCAAATGGAAACCATTTGCAATGGAAGCATTACCTTTGAAATCAATGGTAATGCAAATGGCAGCTATGGTTTTCGTTTGCCTTTCCGTTGATGGGTTTCCCCCGACGGAAATGTCTGATGGATCCCATCAACGAAAACTGAACGCTGATGTAAACACACCCTTACTCACAAAAACTGATGTGTGGGCTCCACCCACTGGGGTGCTGGGTCAGCTACTTGTTAGTCTGCTCTGCCTACTGCTCTGTTGCATTGGCCCTGTCTACCAGTGCAGTGCCTCGCTTACTTATGCATTAACACCACCCATTGTCTCCGCCTACCAATGCATTTTTGCATTGGCCCAACCTACCACCAATGTGGATATTGATTAAGGTTTGCTGATCCCGACTACATGTGTTAGCCTCGCCTGCTGCCAAATTGGACCCACCCACAACATGAGGCCACTTTTAATTTTTTTTTCCAGGGCCCCTTTAAGTTCCCAATACGCCCCTGGCTGTACATTAGACCACTGTTACCAATAATCTGCATATAGGGATGTTTTTTGGAGAACCAGCTTATGTCATCTCCTCTTCCCTCCCTTAATGATTCCATGGGGCACAGCAACAGTGCAAATGGTAGGCGCTGCTTCAGCACACGGAGTCAGTAGTGACAAAGAACCTATTATTTCAGTCCCCTGGCACACTACAAGGATCTGGCTGTCATAGTGACAGTCTGATGAGGCTAATGGGAACGTGGTCTGGCAGGGAAACTGGACCTTTCCATGCCAATTTATATTTACGGTGGGTGGCTGGGAAGGATTTTAAATAACATGCATGTCTGCTTTTTATTTGAAAAAAAATCAATATGCAGATTAAAATATATAATATAAAAACATAATTTATAACAATTAAATAAAACGAACTCAGCTGAAAAAGAGGGATATAAAAATGAAGCAACTTTAGATGAAGTTTAGAAATACATTATAATTAGTCCCTTAAATTAAAGTAAAACTATAGGTTTATTTGTTTGTTTTGTCTTGCCTGAAACCCGTAAGAAACAAGTATAACTGGAAAGTCTTGTTTGAATGTGTTACATAGCATTGAATAGTCATTTGCCTGCCAGGATTATAAGGGTGGTTAAAGCAATATCTTAGGTGTTCCAGTTATTGCATTTAACTAAGAATGACTCAGAAATGAAACTGATGGTTCTGAAGCAACAAAAATTGTCTCCACCATTTCCTATGGTTACGTAACGAAAAAGAAGCACGCAGTGAATTGAACAACACTTCTCAAGGCAGTCAGAATAGTGTATATTCACTGACAATGCACTGGGCTCATTATGCCAAAAGCCCATAAAAAAACAATAGGAATCTGATTGGTCTGATGGGAGTCGCTGCTGAGCTCCATTGCATTACAATGCGTGTGGGGGTCAGAAGACAGTTACTTTATATGCCAAACAAAATGTGGTAGCTGACAATGTTTCCAGGTAAACATGCTTGGACATTATAAGACTGTATAATAGTAAAGCTCCACAATTACCAATAATAATTTTGATTATTAGTAATTTAATGACATTGTTTTGGCTGTTTTTACTTGTTATTCTGTCCATTTTATTTAGTGCAATATAATAAACTGTTGCTTCATGGAAACCATTAACAAGCAAGCAAGCCAATATTGGCAGATCTTATTATGGCTTTATTTATTTTGACATTTAAACCTTAGTTATAAAGCTGCAGTTCAGTTAATTTCCAAACAGTCTGATTAACGTGTGAATAACCAATACATGTATTGGGCACATGAAATCCCGACAGAGCAGGCAAGTCTCCCGTAAAGGCTGCTGGGCTACTGGTAAAGGATCTTGCTGCATATCTATATACAGTAAAACCTCTGAAAGCCGACCACCCAAAATTTCACAGAAATTATTTATTTTATGAGGCTTTTCACGCGTGTCGTACGCACCTATATTACTCTATGGGGCAGTTTAGACGATGCGTGAATTTTGCGCAGCGTGAGTGCGTTGCTTAAAACTCACGACATGTTCTATAATCGTGCGTTTTTCACGCAACACGCACCCATTGAAGTCAATGGGTGCGTGAAAACCACGCATGCCGCATGGAAGCACTTCCGTGCGAACTGCGTGATTCGCGAAAGAGCTGTCAAAAGGATGAATGTAAACAGAAAAGCACCACGTGCTTTTCTGTTTACAAACATCCAAACGGAGTGTCAAATTAGAGATGAGCGCACCGAACTTCACCGGGTTCGGCCGAACTCGTTTTGACCGAACCCGGCAAAAAATGTTCGGGTACGCGACGGCAGGAGACAGTCACTGTCCACGGTGCTGAAAGAGTTAAACTGGTTCAGCACCATGGACAGTGACTTCCGATCACAATATACATGAACGTGTAAAAAAAAAAGAAGTTCTGACTTACCGAGAACTCCCGGCTTCTTCCTCCAGTCTGACCTCCCGGGATGACAATTCAGTCCAAGTGACAGCTGCAGCCAATCACAGGCCAAGCACAGCCCGCAGCCAATCACAGGCTGCAGCGGTCTCATGGACTGCCGCGTCATCCTGGGAGGTGGGGCCGGATGACAAGAGAGGGACGCGTCACCAAGGCAACGGCCGGGAGACCGGACTGGAGGAAGCAGGAAGTTCATGGTAAGTATGAACGTCTTTTTTGGATTCACAGGTTGGTGTATATTGTGATCGGAACTCACTGTCGAGGGTGCTGAAAGAGTTACTGCCGATCAGTTAGCTCTTTCAGCACCTTGGACAGTGACGGGCGTCGACTAGCCTCATCTCTATGATGGCGGCTGCGCGAAAATCACGCAGCCGCGCATCATACACGGATGACACACGGAGCTGTCAAATGCCTTTTGCGCGCGCAAAACGCAGCGTTTTTTGCGCGCGCAAAACGCACACGCTCGTGTAAATCAGGCCTAAGTCTGATAGAGTGACTCGATCTGCTACCACTCAGACTGGTAGGCTGAGGAGTGGGAGAACCTATCACAGCCTGGCCAGACGGTTCTAGCTCCCGCCCTCGGTCTATTTACACCTTCATTTGCTTCTTGTCTTTGCCTGTGTTTCTCTCTTGTTTCCTGGCTCTGCTGTTCCAGCTATTACTATTGACCTCTGCTTCATATTGACCCTGGCTTTACTGACTACGCTCCTGCTCTGCGTTTGATACCTTGTACACTCCTGGTTTGACTCGGCTCGTTCACTACTCTTGTTGCTCACGGTGTTGCCGTGGGCAACTGCCCCATTTCCCTTAGCTTCTGTGTACCCTTGTCTGTTTGTCTGTCGTGCACATATTGAGCGTAGGGACCGTCACCCAGTTGTACGCCGTCTCCTAGGACGGGTCGTGCAAGTAGGCAGGGACTGAGTGGCGGGTAGATTAGGGCTCACCTGTCTGTCTCCCTACCCCGTCTTTACAATACCGGTTAAAGTGTGTAATGAAGTCAGAATACATGTACAGCACACATATAAACAGCCCTCTCAGTCTTGGTCCCAAGCATAGCTCCTCTCTCATTTTTAGTCCCCAGCATGACTCCACCTCTCATTCATTGTCCCCAACATGGCTCCATTCTTAGTCTGCAACATGGATGCCTTCTCATTCCTTGTCCCCAACATGTCTACCCTTTCTTTTCTGGTCCCCATCATTGCCCCCTCTCATTCCTAATCTGCAGAATGGCTACCCTATCATGCCTGGTTCCCAGCATGGTCCACCTCTTATTCCCGGTCCCCAGCATTGCCCCCTCTAAGTCCTGGTCCCAAGCATGGCTCCCATATCATTCCTGGCCCCTAGGGCTTTACTCTCATTCTTAGTCCCCCAGCATGGCTCATTCTTATACAGTACACTAGCATAGCACCCCTCTCATTTCACTATGGCTCCCCTTATACTTAGACCCCAATCTGCTAACCTTCTTCCCTTCTCTGCTGACCTTGATACTTTAGTGGCATACTGCCTTGCTCAGCATTCACGGGGGCTATTTAGTGCAGCATGATGCTGCACCCTTCCGTTTTCTGATAGCCTGGTAAATTGGCGTGGTACGAACCCACTTCCAGATGATTTACAGCGCATTTAAGTCCAATTTGCAGGGGTTCCGACTGAAAAATGTTAATGTAATGGAGAACACCACTTTAAAGTGTAATTCCACTTGCAAAACTACTTTTCTGTAATCTAATAACCATAAAATACCTTGCCTACTGCTGCTGTGTATTTACCCCTCAGATCCTCTTACTGCATAGTCTCTCAACTCCTTCTCGTCAGCGATCAATGATTTGCTGTAGGACTGGCCACACTGTCACCGGTCATGGCAATTGTATTATTTCTGAAAAACCTTTTGGGTATCTCAGTGCTGTTAAACCTTCAGGTTGTCATGGCCAGCACAGGTTTCAGCTGCTGCCTAGTAGCAGACAGCAGAGAATTTCAGGAATAATACAAATCAGGTAGATTAAACTTTGAGTACAAGCAGACCTCCATAAAAGACTTTCAGTTGGAATAAATAAATAAGGCTATGTTCGTAATACCATTTGGGAGTTTTGATGGGATATCTGTTAAGCTTTCCAGTATTCTTGATGGCAAGAATAGTGCGGTTCGCAATACTATTCTTTCTGTCAAAAATAACAGAATTTCAACTGACCTGATTAAATTCAATGCATTAGTCATGACTGAGTTATGAACAGAAGCCATGATGGTAATGTGATAGAGCATTAGTTATTTTAAAATTGACTAAAAGAAACAGTCACACAAATATTACCTGTACTTGTATCCCAAGCCAGTCAAATGCATCAAATCCTGGCTTCGTTCTTAGAATAAGTAGTCCTAGAAGAAACTGTAGTCCAATACCCCAAAATACTTGCCGCCAGTTAACCTTCAAAAAGAAGATAACATGATTATGTGAAAAATACACAACTTTACTATGAATTACATGGAACAAAACATTTCCCAGCTAATATGTTCAAATATCATTCTACATAATTTTTCAGCACTTACCACTGTATGCATTTCATTCATCATATGACACACATTACTTCTCATCTTCACTCATTCCTCATACTGTATGCCACACATAGATTTTATTTATAATATGTAAATCATTTGATTTATATATAAGAAAAACTATACAGTGAAGGAAATAAGTATTTGATCCCTTGCTGATTTTGTAAGTTTGCCCACTGTCAAAGTCATGAACAGTCTAGAATTTTTAGGCTAGGTTAATTTTACCAGTGAGAGATAGATTATATAAAAAAAAAAAAGAAAATCACATAGTCAAAATTATATATATTTATTTGCATTGTGCACAGAGAAATAAGTATTTGATCCCCTACCAACCATTAAGAGTTCAGCCTCCTCCAGACCAGTTACATGCTCCAAATCAACTTGGTGCCTGCATTAAAGACAGCTGTCTTAAATTGTCACCTGTATAAAAGACTCCTGTCCACAGACTCAATTAATCAGTCTGACTCTAACCTCTACAACATGGGCAAGACCAAAGAGCTTTCTAAGGATGTCAGGGACAAGATCATAGACCTGCACAAGGCTGGAATGGGCTACAAAACCATAAGTAAGACGCTGGGTGAGAAGGAGACCACTGTTGGTGCAATAGTAAGAAAATGGAAGACATACAAAATGACTGTCAATCGACATCGATCTGGGGCTCCATGCAAAATCTCACCTCGTGGGGTATCCTTGAACCTGAGGAAGGTGAGAGCACAGCCGAAAACTACACGGGGGAACTTTTTAATGTTCTCAAGGCAGCTGGGACCACAGTCACCAAGAAAACCATTGGTAACACATTACCCCGTAATGGATTAAAATCCTGCAGTGCCCACAAGGTCCCCCTGCTCAAGAAGGCACATGTACAGGCCCGTCTGAAGTTTGCAAATGAACATCTGGATGATTCTGAGAGTGATTGGGAGAAGGTGCTGTGGTCAGATGAGACTAAAATTGAGCTCTTTGGCATTAACTCAACTTGCCGTGTTTGGAGGAAGAGAAATGCTGCCTATGACCCAAAGAACACCGCCCCCACTGTCAAGCATGGAGGTGGAAACATGTTTTGGGTGTGTTTCTCTGCTAAGGGCACAGGACTACTTCACCGCATCAATGGGAGAATGGATGGAGCCATGTACCATCAAATCCTGAGTGACAACCTCCTTCCCTCCACCAGGACATTAAAAATGGCTCGTGGCTGGGTCTTCCAGCACGACAATGACCAGAAACATACAGCCAAGGCAACAAAGGAGTGGCTCAAAAAGGAGCACATTAAGGTCATGGAGTGGCCTAGCCAGTCTCCAGACCTTAATCCCATCGAAAACTTATGGAGGGAGCTGAAGATCCGAGTTGCCAAGCGACAGCCTCGAAATCTTAATGATTTACCTATGATCTGCAAGGAGGAGTGGGTCAAAATTCCATCTAACATGTGTGCAAACCTCATCATCAACTACAAAAAACGTCTGACTGCTGTGCTTGCCAACAAGGGTTTTGCCACCAAGTATTAAGTCTTGTTTGCCAAAGGGATCAAATACTTCTTTCTCTGTGCACAATGCAAATAAATATATATAATTTTGACAATGTGATTTTCAGTTTTTTTTTAAATATAATCTATCTCTCACTGGTAAAATTAACCTAGCCTAAAAATTCTAGACTGTTCATGTCTTTGACAGTGGGCAAACATACAAAATCAGCAAGGGATCAAATACTTATTTCCTTCACTGTATATACTGTATAAAAAAAAAAACTCATTTGGAACCAAATGAAAACATTTCTTGGTCTATTTATTTACATTCAGCATTGGTACTGTATTCTCCCTCTTCCTATAATAACATTCAGTACTTCCCTCTTCCTGAAGGGACTAACTTATAGACTACCCTCCCACACACCTCTCGATCAGACGCTGCACATTGTAACCCAGTCATGGTAGAACATGTAATTAAGTAAAAAAAAAAAGAAGAAAACAATTACAAACAATCTGTTTCATAGGTAAACACGACGTCTATACCTTAGTCGGATGTTTCGAGAAGATGAGCATCAGGAGAACATACATAACAAGACCACCAAAAGAAATGAGCTGATTGGGTCCCATTTTTGCTGTGTCAAAAATAAGCCATAATATCACTGCTGTAATAAGACTTATCCAAATTACCCTATAAGGAAAGCACATCATATTGGAGTTTAATAGAATAAAAAAATGCTATATACGAAAAGTACAATAAAAGTTTAGTATTGAAGCCCCTATCTGTAGATATGTTTGACATTGCAGAACATACATAGAATTTTGGAGTGAGAAGAAAATTCACTAATATGTAGATACATTATAGCTTGCATCACATTACCCAAGATAGCACAAGTCCATAGAGAAATATATACTGGGAAGTTACTGTGTTTTATCTGATCTCGCTGTGCAGTAAGCTGCAGCACAGCTCCATTTAAGTGGATGGAGCAGTGCTGCAGTCCTCTGCACAGTCGATGGCCGGGAGCACCTATGTGCAGGGAAAAACTTTTAATGGGACACTGCGCTAAAGCATCGCTGAAGCAGAGCTGCTGGCTCCTTCAGTGTCAGGATTGGTAGGCTCTTGCCAGTTGGACCCTCACCAATCAGAAAGAGAAGGCGTATTCTAGTGGTATGCCATCACTTTCTGTCATAAGAATAGTCCTTTCATTGGTTTACCTGGAACACTTATTATGGCAACAAAGTATCTTCATTTAGAGCCAAGTTCCCATATGATTTACAACACCAAGAGAAGTGAAAAGGTGAAACCAGACAGCTACATTAAAGTGCAACTATCTTTATTAATTGTATTTGACATCTAATAGCTGTTCATTTCGTATGAAAGTTTCATTTTCTCGTACGAACGCATGAAGCACCAAATACTCTGCCACCCCTGAATAGCTGGCCTAGTTAAATATAAAATGCTGTAATATACATTTACTAAATGCAAATCAAAATCATAGTTAGGTTTTAATCTTTAGTGGGCATTTGTCTGCGCATGTTAATGTCATTGCTATCAAAATGTCGAATACAGACAAAAGGGCAGATGAACTGGTCAATTGGATC
Source organism: Rhinoderma darwinii (assembly GCF_050947455.1). Lineage (NCBI taxonomy): Eukaryota > Metazoa > Chordata > Amphibia > Anura > Rhinodermatidae > Rhinoderma > Rhinoderma darwinii. The sequence continues at coordinate 388,328,896 of NC_134687.1, forward strand.
ACTTCTGGGCATAAGGTTACTATAGATACCTCTGTATATAATAATCCCTTATTACTGGCCAAAGTTCAAGAAATTCTTGATGGCTGATGGCCAAACAATCAATAGTCAAGAGTAAGGGTCCTTTTACGTTGGCCAATTTTGGCTGTAACAACAAGCGCCGATCAACGAGACAGCTTGTTGATCAGCGCTCATTTGCTCCTTTCACAAGGAGCCATGATCAGTAATGTATGGGGACGAGCGATTGTCACTACAATCGCTCGTCTCCATGTATTACCATCATGTTGACTCCACATCTCCCTGTTTACACAGAGATGTGCTGCAGACAACGATGATATGTTCGGTTGCATAAACGATCAGATCAGCCGATGATCAAGTGTTTGTTTGTTTATTGGCTGATCGTTGCCCTGTTTACACATATGAACGCTGGTTAGCCTGATCAATGGCCCATATAAAAGAGCCTTAACAACTTACACAATCAATAACAATTATTTTTTTTAGTACTTTTGAAGTATTGGAGTGTAATTTATCTATATCTACCTCTTTCCTAGGTTAACTGGTGGAGGCAAAGAAAGAAAATTTGAAAGATCAGGGTTGAAGAGCGTCTGTTACCAAAGAGTCTCAGGAGCAAACATTACAGAATCATATGATAAATATATTTTCTGCTATATATGGCTTCATTCACATCTGCGTTGGGGATCCGTTCATGGCTTCCATCTGAGCTTTCCCTCAGGGGAACCTATGAGTCCAAACTGAAACAGATGGAAACCATAGGTTTCCATTTGCATCCCCATTGATTTTAATGGTGACGGATCCAGTGCAAATGTTTTCTGTTTTTGTCACCGATGTTTAAGAGTTTCGTCGTTTTGACGGAATCATTACTGTAGTCGGCTGCGCTATTCATTCCGTCAAAGCGACAAACCCTTACACAACGGGGACAAACGGATACCATCTGCACTGACACAGATGTGAACGAAACCTAAGACTGATTTTCTCCCAGTAACTTACACTGACGCGGTCCTGAGTTTCATCTGTGTATCTTAATAAAATGAGTACAGTTGTATTTCATTATGGCTTTTGCACTCTTCCAGTCCTCTTACATTGGTCGGTTATACTTTGCTTAACTAAACTGAATTCTATTGGTCAGAGCCCTCACTAATACCCCAACCTGTAAACTCATTCAGACACAAGCAATCCCTACAGACTCATTTACTTCAAAGTAAAAGTTGCTGAAAAATGGGACTAAAAGATATTAAACAAGTAAAAGTTATCATGTACCTGATTGTCCTCAGAGGAATATATCATAAACTAATGCTGATTAAACTCCATATATTGGTGAAAGATACTCTATAATTCCTTCCTGCATTTTGCATACTATTATGTCCTAGTTGTGGTGTTCTTACCCCAATAGGACATAATAGTATGTCTAGTGATTGGCACGGGCACAGGATTTGTGCCCACGCTAATAGCAGCGGGTGCCGGCTGCAATATACAGCCAAGATCCCGCTGACATGGCCAGGATTGCAGCATCTAATTGGCTACAGAGGGAGGGGTCTCCCTCTTTGACCCCATCTCCATCCAGCGACCCGATTGCATATTTGGTTTTGTTGCAATCATAACGACCTGGATTATAGAGTTAACATATTATACATATCACACGGTGAACGACTTAAAAAAAAAATAACCTAAAAAATAACCTAAAAAAACGTCATAATTGCTCTTTTGCCTTCCTTCCAAAATTTTTTTATCAATTATTATGTTTTACGTACCCCAAAATGGTGCCATTAAAACTTACAACTTGTCCTGCAATTAAACAAGCCCTAATACATATACATTGATGGAAAAGTAATAATATTTTGGCTCTCTGAATGTGGTGATGTCAAATCTTTTTTTATTTAATTAAAATTGCTTTTATTGTGCAAACGTAGTAAAACATTAAAAAAAGTATACATATTTGTTTTCGCCGCAATCGTAATGACCTAGAATAAAATTAACATGTCACATGGTGAACGGTGTAAATTAAAAACAACAATGATGGAATTGCTGTTTTTTTCCCAATCCCCCACAAAAATTTATTAGAAGATAATCAATAGATTATATGTTCCCAAAAAGGCCATTGAAAAATATAACTCATGCCGCAAAAATCAAGCCATTATACAGCTACATTGACAGGGAAATAAAAAAAAGCTCTGGCTCTCGGAATGCAGCGATGCAAAAACAAAAAAATTGCCTTTCTGCCAAAATGGGTTTGGTCCCTAAGTGGTTATCGTAGCCTGTAAGTGGAAAAAAGTGTAATCCAAGGCCTTCAAATATACATTTTATTAGATAATTGCTTACAATTTAAAAAACTTGTTTTAGAAAACAATACTTATTTATGTGGGAAAATGATTCTAGTTGTACTTTGTGTATAATTTCCTTACATTTTTCAAGACCTCTGCTTGTAGTTATTGAATGTTTCATTGTATACTTCTTGAGGATGAGAATCTTAAGATGAGCACACCGGTGCACAGGTCGTTGCGAGGTAGAGCTCTGATAACTGTAGAGTAACCAGCGCCGGTGTGATCATCTCATGACTAGGACAGGTTCAGCCTCTGGAACTGAACAATGAAGTTTCCCATTCAATGATTACAAGTAGAGATCTTGAAAACGGATACATTCATGAATTCCACATATTGAAGAACTGTATAGCACTTACCATTTTAACCAAAACCATTGTTTCTTGAAGAACGAGCCAACGGGGGAGAAAAATGTAATAATTTTTCCTTCAAATCTGTCCATAAATAAATCCCAGCAGACAAAAAAGATGACCAGCAGGGTTAGAACAAAGAGAGCCAGTGCTCTTTTAAAGTTCAATGCACAGGCCGCGATCACCATCGCCAAGAAACCTTAAAGAAAATATGTGCCCATTTATTAAGAATATTTGGATTTGAACATGTGAATAGATATTTTCTCTGAAACAAACATATGTCTAATTTACCTGTCATTATCAGTATATGCAGTTCTGTGTAGATTATAGGGACTATACCTTGGCAGGATGTAGGAGATGTCAAAAGATTAATTTTAATGAGATAATGGGGGCAGGGCACTTTTTTTTGTTAGAAGTTTTCATTTTTGGTTATTTTCTATTATCCATATTTATTTATTTAGGTTTTCCAGTGCATTGTTAGCATATTTATATGCTTTTTTAAAGTTCTAGAAAACTTATTTTATTTGTCACCTTTGCACTTAAAGGGAAACCATGGGCAATTATTCATAATACGTAAAATTGACGCACTAGGGTCAAATAATATACCAGGGCTGTTAAAGGGGTTATCCCATTAGGCATTTTTATACTAAAAGTCCAGAAATGCTGCTAATAGTGAATAGAACTTTTATCAATTTGAGAGGACAACTCAGAGATTTATGATATTTTTACAGGTAATTGTTTTAATTTTTGTGGAAGTGCTCTTTACAAGGGTTGTCCGCATTTTACAATGCCTTTTTGTTAGAAGGTCACAAGGTGTCCCCTTCCTGAGACCCTCAGTGAGTAGCAGCAAGCAGTAGAGGTATATGGCAGTAAGTATTCAATACTCATGTTGTGCCACAGCAGGCTACTCTCCACTCTGGCTAATGCATTAATCGAGGACTGCTCTGTACTAACTTTCCTAATAGAGTTATTGAAAATTGGATTTCTAAACCAGAAAGTCCCTTTAAATATACACTACCGTTCAAAAGTTTAGGGTCACTTAGAAATTTTCTTATTTTTGCAAGAAAAGCACAGTTTTTTTCAATGAAGATAACATTAAATTAATCAGAAATACACTCTATACATTGTTAATGTGCTAAATGACTATTCTAGCTGCAAACGTCTGGTTTTTAATGCAATATCTACATAGGTGTATAGAGGCCCATTTCCAGCAACCATCACTCCAGTGTTCTAATGGTACATTGTGTTTGCTAACTGTGTTAGAAGGATAATGGATGATTAGAAAACACTTGAAAACCCTTGTGCAATTATGTTAGCACCGCTGTAAACAGTTTTGCTGTTTAGAGGAGCTATAAAACTGACCTTCCTTTGAGCTAGTTGAGAATCTGGAGCATTACATTTGTGAGATTCGATTAAACTCTCAAAATGGCTAGAAAAAGAGAGCTTTCATGTGAAACTCGACAGTCTATTCTTGTTCTTAGAAATGAAGGCTATTCCATGCGAGAAATTGCCAAGAAACTGAAGATTTCCTAAAACGGTGTGTACTACTCCCTTCAGAGGACAGCACACACAGGCTCTAACCAGAGTAGAAAGAGAAGTGGGAGGCCCCGCTGCACAACTGAGCAACAAGACAAGTACATTAGAGCCTCTAGTTTGAGAAATAGACGCCTCACAAGTCCTCAACTGGCAGCTTCATGAAATAGTACCCGCAAAACGCCAGTGTCAACGTCTACAGTGAAGAGGCGACTCCGGGATGCTGCCCTTGTGCAATTATGTTAGCACCGCTGTAAACAGTTTTGCTGTTTAGAGGAGCTATAAAACTGACCTTCCTTTGAGCTAGTTGAGAATCTGGAGCATTACATTTGTGAGATTCGATTAAACTCTCAAAATGGCTAGAAAAAGAGAGCTTTCATGTGAAACTCGACAGTCTATTCTTGTTCTTAGAAATGAAGGCTATTCCATGCGAGAAATTGCCAAGAAACTGAAGATTTCCTAAAACGGTGTGTACTACTCCCTTCAGAGGACAGCACACACAGGCTCTAACCAGAGTAGAAAGAGAAGTGGGAGGCCCCGCTGCACAACTGAGCAACAAGACAAGTACATTAGAGTCTCTAGTTTGAGAAATAGACGCCTCACAAGTCCTCAACTGGCAGCTTCATGAAATAGTACCCGCAAAACGCCAGTGTCAACGTCTACAGTGAAGAGGCGACTCCGGGATGCTGGCCTTCAGGGCAGAGTGGCAAAGAAAAAGCCATATCTGAGACTAGCTAATAAAAGGAAAAGATTAATATGGGCAAAAGCACACAGACATTGGACAGAGGAAGATTGGAAAAAAGTGTTATGGACAGAAAAGAGTGCCTGACGCCATCTGTCAAGCATGGTAGAGGTAATGTGATGGTATGGGGTTGCTTTGGTGCTGGTAAAGTGGGAGATTTGTACAAGGTAAAAGGGATTTTGAATAAGGAAGGCTATCACCCATTTTGCAACGCCATGCCATACTCTGTGGACAGCGCTTGATTGGAGCCAATTTAATCCTACAACAGGACAATGACCCAAAGCACACCTCCAAATTATGCAAGAACTATTTAGGGAAGAAGCAGGCAGCTGGTATTCTATCTGTAATGGAGTGGCCAGCGCAGTGACTAGATCTCAACCCCATAGAGCTGTTGTGGGAGCAGCTTGACCGTATGGTACGCAAGAAGTGCCCATCAAGCCAATCCAACTTGTGGGAGAGGCTTCTGGAAGCATGGGGTGAAATTTCTCCTGATTACCTCAGCAAATTAACAGCTAGAATGCCAAAGGTCTGCAATGCTGTAATTGCTGCAAATGGAGCATTCTTTTACGAAAGCAAAGTTTGAAGGAGAAAATTATTATTTCAAATAAAAATCATTATTTCTAACCTTGTCAATGTCTTGACTATATTTTCTAGTCATTTTGCAACTCATTTGATAAATATAAGTGTGAGTTTTCATGGAAAACACAAAATTGTCTGGGTGACCCCAAACTTTTGAAAGGTAGTGTACATAAGTACCATAAGCAAGAAGTATGATAGCTGGATCACGTCAATGTCTTGAGTAGGTAAAAAATATCCCCTTACAGGTAGTCTATTCACATATCACCAGACAGACCTCTTTTATTATGGATCTTTGAAATAGCCTAATATGGCCCAGTTAATGCCCCCCACCATCCTCTAAAACAGGGGACCACCAAGAATAACACACTGTATGTAAAACAGGGCATCCTTCATGCTGATTGATCAGAAAGGGGATCACCGGAATGGCTTTACAAGGAAAGTGTTAATGAGGGGTCAGGATAAATATAGTTTCTGCCTCAGTGGGACGAATTCATCTGCATTATATTTTAATTCGATTCCTCGGGGCATACTTCAGTAAGCCACAAATAGACTTATGAACTCTGGACTTTTACCACAATCAATTTGCCATTAAAACTTGGACATTACATTTACAAAATAATTTGGCCAATCACATATACATATAAATACAATTCATATACCATAGAGGTAGCCATCTATCATCAATGTTTCTTTAATGTATTTGTTTATTAGACATGCCACCAATTTCAATCACCTTGTGTGCGCAGTAAAAACTGCATAAAAACTTCACTATGTGAACAAGTCCAGGTCTGACGTACATCAACAATTCTTATTCATTCTCCACATTGGTTTGTTGATCTTTCATTTGTTTTCTGTAATGAAAGGAGCCACAGAACTGTCTAGGGCTGAAGTAATTCATTCTTACCTGCCAACAAAATGCCATAGATCACATGTTTGATTATGTCTTTATGTTTGTTGTAGAAGGAACATATGGCATCATATTTCTCTTCCAAGTATCTGTGGAAGAAAAGATATATTGGGATAATGGGTGAAACTTTATGTAAACACAATGGAAGAAAAATAATTATCTATCTATCTATCTATCTATCTATCTATCTATCTATCTATCTATCTATCTATCTATCTATCTATCTATCTATCTATCTATCTATCTATCTCTCTATCTCTCTATCTACCTCATATCTATCTATCTATCTATCTATCTATCTATCTATCTATCTATCTATCTATCTATCTATCTATCTATCTATCTATCTATCTATCTATCTATCTATCTATCTATCTCATGTGTACTTTTATTAAGGTTTAACACTTTTACTAAATAAAACAACTTTTTATGGAAAAAATTGTTTGTTTTATTTATTTATTTACTGTTATTTTTATTAATAATTTTTATTTCACACTTATTACTTATTTTAATAGTCCCACTAGGGGATCTTTAGATCGCAGCTATAATGCTTTATAGCATTATGCTTTAGAGCATTATTGCCTGTCAGTGTTAAACTGATAGGCAATCTATTAGGACATGCCTCTGGCATATGCCCAGGGCAGACCTGGGGCTTTTATCAGGCCCCCGGCTGCCATGGCACCCCATCGGAGGCCTGCGATTGCATTTGCGGGCCGCCGATGGGTGAGAGAGGGAGCTCCCTCCCTCGATCGAGGCCGTTGGAGCAGAAGCCCTTCTGTTATTAGACAGCCGAGCTCCCACTCCAGCTTGCATGGGACACCCGTGCAGGACTTAGACTGGGCCGCCGTGAAAAGGCGATGGCCTAGCCTAAGGCCCCTTAGTGACCGCCATGAAAAGGTGTATTGGTGGTCACTAAGGGGTTAAGTGTATTATTAACCCCTTCATGACCAAGGGTCATTGATGACCCTGTGTCCAGGTCAAATTTTCAATTTTTGATATGCACTTCTTTAAACGATAATATCTTTGCAACCGCTTTGATTATCACAACTATTTAAGACTTTGTTTTTTTACAAGATTTATGAGGCTTTCATTTTCTAGATTAGCTTAATTAATTCCATGTTTTGAATTTTTATCATCAGCAGACAAATCACGAAAAATGTGTGAAAAAAAACCTTTTTAATTATTTTCTATATATTTATCTATGTTATTTATCTATGTGTGTATACACTACCGTTCAAAAGTTTAGGGTCACTTAGAAATTTCCTTATTTTTGAAAGAAAAGCACAGTTTTTTTCAATGAAGATAACATTAAATTAATCAGAAATACACTCTATACATTGTTAATGTGCTAAATGACTATTCTAGCTGCAAAGATCTGGTTTTTAATGCAATATCTACATAGGTGTATAGAGGCCCATTTCCAGCAACCATCACTCCAGTGTTCTAATGGTACATTGTGTTTGCTAACTGTGTTAGAAGGCTAATGGATGATTAGAAAACACTTGAAAACCCTTGTGCAATTATGTTAGCACCGCTGTAAACAGTTTTGCTGTTTAGAGGAGCTATAAAACTGACCTTCCTTTGAGCTAGTTGAGAATCTGGAGAATTACATTTGTGGCTTCGATTAAACTCTCAAAATGGCTAGAAAAATAGAGCTTTCATGTGAAACTCGACAGTCTATTCTTGTTCTTAGAAATGAAGGCTATTCCATGCGAGAAATTGCCAAGAAACTGAAGATTTCCTACAACGGTGTGTACTACTGCCTTCAGAGGACAGCACACACAGGCTCTAACCAGAGTAGAAAGAGAAGGTGGAGGTCCCGCTGCACAACTGAGCAACAAGACAAGTACATTAGAGTCTCTAGTTTGAGAAATAGACGCCTCACAGGTCCTCAACTGGCAGCTTCATTAAATAGTACCCGCAAAACGCCAGTGTCAACGTCTGGGATGCTGGCCTTCAGGGCAGAGTGGCAAATAAAAAGCCATATCTGAGACTGGCTAATAAAAGGAAAAGATTAATATGGGTAAAAGCACACAGACATTGGACAGAGGAAGATTGGAAAAAAGTGTTATGGACAGACGAATCGAAGTTTGAGGTGTTTGGATCACACAGAAGAACATTTCTGAGACTCAGAACAACTGAAAAGATGCTGGAAGAGTGCCTGACGCCATCTGTCAAGCATGGTGGAGGTAATGTGATGGTCTGGGGTTGCTTTGGTGCTGGTAAAGTGGGAGATTTGTACAAGGTAAAAGGGATTTTGAATAAGGAAGGCTATCACTCCATTTTGCAACGCCATGCCATACCCTGTGGACAGCGCTTGATTGGAGCCAATTTCATCCTACAACAGGACAATGACCCAAAGCACACCTCCAAATGATGCAAAAACTATTTAGGGAAGAAGCAGGCAGCTGGTATTCTAACTGTAATGGAGTGGCCAGCACAGTCACCAGATCTCAACCCCATAGAGCTGTTGTTCGAGCAGCTTGACCGTATGGTACGCAAGAAGTGCCCATCAAGCCAATCCAACTTGTGGGATGGGCTTCTGGAAGAATGGGGTTAAATTTCTCCCGATTATCTCAGCAAATTAACAGCTAGAATGCCAAAGGTCTGCAATGCTGGAATTGCTGCAAATGGAGCATTCCAAGACGAAAGCAAAGTTTGAAGGAGAAAATTATTATTTCAAATAAAAATCATCATTTCTAACCTTGTCAATGTCTTGACTATATTTTCTAGTCATTTTGCAAATCATTTGATAAATACAAGTGTGAGTTTTCATGGAAAACACAAAATTGTCTGGGTGACCCCAAACTTTTGAAAGGTAGTGTACATAAGTACCATAAGCAAGAAGTATGATACCTGGATCACGTCAATGTCTTGAGTAGGTAAAAAATATCCCCTTACAGGTAGTCTATTCACATATCACCAGACAGACCTCTTTTATTATGGATCTTTGAAATAGCCTAATATGGCCCAGTTAATGCCCCCCATATATATATATATATACCTATACCGTTGCAGCTTTTTAATAATTAGTCTTCTTCTCTCTCCTGGATCCCCTGTGAGGAGAGAGTGAAGAAGGTTAAGAGTTCAGAGCTGCTTGAAAAGTTTGTTAAGCAAACTTTTCTATGATCACCATGAGTAGACAGTCCTGGTGATCATGAGCTCCTTATCTGCCCAGATATCAAGCACACTGGCTCCGGTATCTCTGGGCAGAAGCCGTGGATGGAGGGAGAAGGAGGGGGGAGGTGCTTTGTTCACATCTGTGCTAGGGCTCCGTTCCGACCTTCCGTCTGAGCTTTTCGTCGGAACGGAGCCCTGACAGACACAAACGGAAACCATAGGTTTCCGTTTCCATCAACATTGATTTCAATGATGATGGATCTGGTGCCAATGGGTTCCGTTTATCTCCGTTGTGCAAGGGTTCTGTCGTTTTGACGGAATGAATAGCGTAGTCGACTACGCACGGGGCATGAGCAGTTGGAACGTATATCGCCGTATGGCAATCGTGAAGGAGTTAAAGGCTAAAAATGCGTATCAGTGTGATTGGTGCAACTTTGTAATCAAATTTTATTACAAAATATTTTAACTTTTTCAGATACGGCTGCTTTGTATCCTGTATAAAGAGCAGCTGTATCTTGTGCTGAGACCTGAATCCGTCAGGTCAGCAGGACTGCGGGTTCAGTGATAACGGGTCTCTAAACGAGCTGTTATCGATCACATCTAAGTTCAGAACTTAGAAATGATCGATAGCAGCTCGATCCTGCATGTCAGAGACACGCAGGACGCTCTGTCACTGAACCCATCAGTCTCGCTGACCTGATGGATACAGATTTCAGTGCAAGATACAGCTGCCCTGCATACAGAACTGTGGGTCCCACGACAGCCATAAGAACCATAGGCACTCCCGCAATCGCATCACGGGTGTGCCGATGAGGTGAGAGAGGGAGCCCCTCTCTCTCAAATCACTTAGATGTGGCTGTCGCGTTTGACAGCCGCATTTAAAGAGGCTCTGTCACCAGATTTTGCAAGCCCTATCTCGTATTGCAGCAGATCGGTGCTGCAATGTAGATAAGAGTAATGTTTTTTTTTAAAAAAACGAGCATTTTTGGCCAAGTTATGACCATTTTTATATTTATGCAAATGAGGCTTTCTAAAGTACAACTGGGCGTGTTTAAAGTAAAAGTACAACTGGGCGTGTATTATGTGCGTACATCTGGGCGTTTTTACTTCTTTTACTAGCTGGGCGTTGTGAATGGGAGTGTATGATGCTGACGAATCAGCATCATTCACTTCTCTTCGTTAACACCCAGCTTCTGGCAGTGCACAGACACACAGCGTGTTCTCGAGAGATCACGCTGTGACGTCACTTCTCCAGGTCCTGCATCGTGGTGACAGAGCCTCTTTAAGGGGTTAAACGGGCGGGATCGATGCTGATTTCGATCCCGCTAGCTAGAGCAGGTGCCGGGCTGTCAGCCTGACACCCGCTCTAGCCGGCAAGGGAAACCAGTACCCGGCTTATGTCACAGCACCACCTTTTCATGGTGCTGGGGCATAAGTACCCTTAACGGCCGGGCTTTTGTTAAGGTGTTAGAGGTGCTTTGTAATGTACTGAATATACTGTACACAGTACTGTATAAATATATACTATGCAGTACAGAGCACTACATGCACTTATAAAACAATACATCTTTAAAAGAAATGTGATTTTGCACAAAGGAATAATGAGTAAAGGCATAAAAAATGTGAAATAGCCACGTGAAAAAGTAACTGTCGTCTTAAGGCCAAGATCACACACACAGTTTTGATTCCGTTTTTGTGGCAGTTTTTAACTCAGTTTTTTAAGCCAAATCCAGAAGTGGACCCAAAAGGAAGGAAAGGTAGAAAGAAAAGATTGATGCGTCTCCTTGCTTTTTAGTACACTCCTGTGTTTGGCTAAAAAAACTGAGCCAAAATCTGCCACAAAAACTGCATCAAAACTGTGTGTGTGTGTGATCCTGACCTAAGGCTGGAAACACACATGAGGCATTTGGTGCAGTTTGAGGTGCAATTTTTGATGCAGTTTTTTTAACCAAAACCAGGAGTGGATGCAAAAGGAATATGAAGTATAAAGGATGGACTAATACTTTTCCTTCCTGTTGGTGTATCCTGTAATTTTGGCTCACAAACTGCATAATAAAAATGCACCTCAACTGACAGAGTAATTGTCATTTCATAAAACTTTTGACATGTCATAGGGAAATGTCAAAAGTTTTCATCAGTGGGAGTCTGAGCACTGAGACCATTGCAGCTGAAGAGGCACTGCGCTCGGCTGGGCACTTTTGCCCCATAGTTTTAGCAATTAATGGCGGTCTCAGCACCCGGACCCGCACCAATTAAAACTTTTGATATGTCCCTATGACATGCCAAAAGTTTTATGAAATGAGAGTTACTCTTTAAAGGGGTTATCCAGCCCCAGAAAATACAGGCCCAAAAGGAAAAGGCCCAAAAGGGCATGACGGGAACTGTAGTTTCAGAGCGCGCTGAAACTCCTTGTCCTGTCTACCGAAAAGTTATGTAAGTGGCTACATTGGAAAGTGGTGAGTATTGCAGAAACATGATTTTGTGCAGGCAGAGTAGTTGTAGTAGTGTGGAAATGAGCTTAGACATATTTGCAGGGTTTTCATTTTTTTTCTGTGGTCCCCGTATAACCCCTTTAATGTGTGCTATTGATTTACGTCAAACATCTGGCCACCGCGTTTTTTTAAAAGTAACCAATATGTCAAACCTAAAATATAGATTTTATTAATAATCCACTAAAATATGAAACCAGAGTTAAATCCATATTGTAAAAATACAACCAAACATAAAGACGCAAACCAATGAGGGCATCGATGTGTTTCCTACAAATATTAACATGTGTTCTGAAGCGCCTGTATTTTGGTTGCCATTAGCAACTGCAGGGACATGTGAAGAACTATCCCCACTTTATAAGCCCTATATTATTGGTATCGTAACATAAAGCAGAGCATTTACCACATCCAAATTAGCAACCAATTGGCGCAATGAATATACAGTGTAGTGGAAGGGAAGGGTGTGAATCCTATTCAAGCCTGAAACAGCCCTGAAACATTCAATCCTCAGGACAAGCGCAATTATCACACCAAAAGGGGTAGCCCCGCGCAGAAAAAAAAAATATCCATATATATGCCCTAAGAAGCCCTACAATCAGGGTCTATTAATCGATTATACAAGAATGTCCCCCCGAACTTGCCTCACACGCTTCCCCATAAGCACAGTTCATCAGTCGACACTTTGTGCGTATCAGTGGTATATAAGCCAGAGAAAGGCTTGAAAGGCTGAAACGCGCATCGGGGAGGACGCCAGGTAGCCATATTAACACATGGGTAAGCAGCCATTACCATTGAACTTTTATCTTCTTTGAAAACGAATATTTCTTAACCTGATAGGGACTATTACAATTATTATTGTTCCCTTTATTGCCTGCTCTTTTTGGGTATAGAGGACATTGTTCCTGACATATATTTATAACCCTTGTACTAATATGTTTGGCTGTATTGGGTCTAGTCAGTAACTGAGCGATTCATTCTCATCCTACCGTTTTTGTATTTTTGGATGTTTTAAAATGATTTGATAAAAATCAAATTTTTTTACATATTTCTAACTGATGTGTTGTGTGATATTCACTCTGTTTTCATGTAGGTTTGGTGCTTTGACATTTGGGGTGAAGTGCGATATTAAGTACCCCATGTATATTGGCTTCAGTAATTATGTGTATAATTTAGGGTGCAAAACAGTTGTTTTTCTGGTATTGGAATACTTCTTGTGTAAAAGAAGTACATAGCTGAACTAGAACAGGTGTAAAGGAAGGCGACCCATAATAATAAAGGGATTGGGTGGATTGTAGTACCAAGGAAGGTTAGCAAACTTGGGGCTATTCAGTTTAGAAAAAATATGGCTTAGGGGCGATCTAATAACAATGTAGAAATATATGAATGGACAGCACAGAGATCTTTCTGATAATCTTTTTACACATAGACCTGTAGCCATGACAATGGGCATGTTCTGCATTTAGGGGGAAAAAGGTTTCACCATAATCATAGATGGGGATTCTTTACTGTAGTGGCAGTAATACTGTGGAAATCTCACACAGCAAAGCGTAATCTCGCAAGATCACGCTGTGCTGTGTGAGTAAGTCCCACAGAAACTTTACTGAAGTGTCGGAAGTGTGAATAGTCATCGCATCCTGGCTGGTGGCAAGGTCTATTCACTCTCAAGACACTTCAGTAAAGTTAATGTGGGTGTATGTGACAGCACAGCGTGATCTCGCGAGATCACGCTGTGCTGTGAATACAGATGGACATAAATGGAGAGAAGTGTGTGACGCTGATTGGTCAGCGTCATACACTTCTCTTTACAATGCCCACTTGGTCACAAGTTCAAAAACGCCCGGTTGTCTATTAAGAAACTAATTAGCATAAATCTAAAATTGTTCATAAATTTATCAAAAATTATCGTTTTTCAAAATAAAAACCACTGTTGTTATCTACATTACAGTGCCGATCAGATTATGTAGGAAATAGGGCACTTATAATCTGGTGACAGAGCCTCTTTAAATCTAAAGATGGGAAGTTGATCCAGGAATTTATTCTCATTGCCATATTTAGAGTCGAGGAGGAATTTTTCCCCTAATAAAAAAATTGTCATTCACCTCATGGGGGTTTTAGCCTTCTTCTGTATCAACACGGTAGTATTATGGGTTGGACTTAATGGACCTGTGTCTTTTTTCAACCTTATCAACTACGTAACTATGCACATTTTTTTTTTTTTTACCTAAAAGTATATCTTTAGGCCAGTATCACACACTGTTTCGATGCAGTTTTTGGTTCAGTTTTTTTAAGTTAGTGTACACAAAAGAAAGAAAATTCATCAGTCTTTTCTTATTATCTTTTGTTCCTTTTGGATCTACTTCTGGCTTTGGGTCAAAAACTGAGGCCAAAATGGCATACATTTTTTTTGGGGGGGGGGGGGGGGGTGTGATCATGGTCTTAGAGTGGTTCACATTTGTCATTTGGTGCAGTTTTTTAAGCTAATGCCAAGTGTGAATCGTAAAGGGAGAGGAAGTATATAGGAAAGACTTTACTTATCCTCTTTTTTTAATGCACTCCTGGTTTTGGCTTAAAAAAATGCATATAAAAAAGCGTTAAAATGAAATGGCACGTGTAAAAGTACACTTATAGGGGTTGAAGTTCCATTTTTTTCTGTTACAAAGCTCAAAGTGAAATAAGATTTGATCTGCTGGCAGCCACCACAAGAGAAGCTTTACGTATTTATACAGCTTCCATTAAACTCAATAATAAATTTGTGTTCAGTAGTCTCCTAAAGTCATTCTAGTGGTGGTTGTAGCTTTGTATCAGAAAAAAAACGATCTACAATTCCTATATAAAATATCCTCCTGCCTCGGGATAACCTTCCTTTCTACCCTGTCCTTCAAACCGCACATCCAAGCCTTTACCAGTTCTTGCCGCCTCTGCCTCAAAACATTTCTCGAATCTGCTCTTTCCTCAACCTCGATTCAATAAAAATGCTAGAACATGCTCTCATTTTCTCCTTCCTAGACTACTTGAACATCCCTCTCTGTGGCCTCCCATCTAACACGGTTGCACCCCTCCAATCCACCATCAACTCTGCTGCCAGGTTAATCCACCTGTCCTCTCGTTTCACCTCTGCCTCTTTTCTCTGCCAATCCCTTCACTGGCTACTTATTGCCCAGCGAATTCAATTCAAAATGTTAACAATGACATACAAGGCTGTCCACAACCTGTCCAATCCATACATCTCTGCTCTAATCTCCCAATACCTCTCCAAACATAATTTCCTCACAAGATCTTCTGCTTTGCTCTCCTGTTATCTTCTCCTCCCTCATCGTCGTTAAGATTTCCCACATGCATCCCCCACACTCTGGAACTCTCTACTCCAACGCATAAGACTCTCTCCCACCATTCAAACCTTCAAAAGCAACCTGAAAACCAACTTTGTCAGAAGAACTTATAACCTACAATAACCCTGCTGCCACTATATTACCAGGTGAACAGCTTCTACCCTCACCTTCTGTCTACTTCCCTTGTAGATTGTAAGTCCTCGTGGGCAGGGTCCTCTCTCCCTCTATACCAGTCTGTCATTCATTAAGCTCATGTTTATTGTACCACACAGCACACTATCACCAAATCATGCAACCTGAATAGTGGCTTCAGGATGATTTGGGTATTCTGTTAAAAGTCTGAATCAAGCAATGATATTATAGTTGGTTACAGGGGCGTAGCTAGGGGGGCAGGCGTGGCATGTTCCCTGGGCGCAACTAAGAGGGAAGGTGGGGGCGCCAGGGCCGTACCGTCCATGACGGCAGCCTGCTGCCTCTCTGAGGGAGCGGTGGCGCCACTGAAAGAAGCTGCCTCCATCCCCTCCTGCACTATAGGCGATGAATGGCCGGGTACGTTCCGTGCCCGGCCATTCAGCGCCTTTCAACGACTCAAGCGGCGTGAGGGGCACTATCTACAGGGAGCACAGTGTGTGTGGGACACAGTGTATGGTGATATTATAATTAGAGGTGCAGTGTATGGCGCTATTATAATCAGGGACACAGTGTATGGTGCTATTATAATCAGCGACAGTGTATGGTGCTATTATAATTAGAGGTACAGTGTATGGTGCTATTATAATTACAGGTACAGTATATGGTGCTATTATATTTAGGGGCACAGTGTCTGGCACCATAAGAACTTTATCTTTGTTTATAGATGCAGAAATGTTTGAAAAGTGAGAAGCTGAAGACATCTGAGTTGAAAACTGCAGAAATGGGCTGTGGCCGGGAGAAGTCGTCACAGAGGTCTGGACCAGATGGAGAAGAAAAAAGAAAAAAAACAACTAGAATCTGAAATCATCACCTGTGAGTCACTTAATATAAATGTTTATTCTGTCCCTAATCAGCACTGTAGTCACTGTATGATGAGCAGCGAGATGATGGTGGTATGATTTTTTTTTGTGAAACAGCATCTCCCAGCATATCTTTACCATTGTTTGGGCCGTGCTGGGAGCTGTATACAATTTAGTGAAAACCTATTCGGCAGGTGTTGCACTAAATTGAGCTGTATTTGTGCTGGTGTTGTATTTATGTACTGAGCTTGGTTCTGGTGCTGTATATATGTTATGATCTTGGTTCTGGTGTTGTATGTATGTACTAAGCTTAGTTTTGGTACTGTATATATGTATTGAGCTTGGTTCTAATGCTGTATATATGTACTGATCTTGGTTCTGGCACTGTATATATGTACTGAGCTTGGTTCTGGTGTTGTATATATGTACTGAGCTTAGTTCTGGCACTGTATATATGTACTTATCTTGCTTCTGATGCTGTATATATGCAATGAGCTTTATTCTTGTGCTGTATATATGTAATGAGCTTGGTTGTGGTGTTGTACATATGTAATGAGCTTGGTTCTGGTGTTGTATATATGTATGAGCTTTGTTCTGGTGTTGTATATATGTACTGAGTTTTGTTCTGGTGCTGTATATATGTACTGAGCTTTGTTCTGGTGCTGTATATATATTGAGCTTTGTTCTGGTGCTGAATATATGCACTGAGCTTGATTCTGGTCATGTATATATGTAATGAGATTTGTTTTGGTGCTGTATAAATCTAATGAGCTTGGTTCTGGTGTTGTATATAGAACTATATTGCTTGTAAAATGTACAAATGGCTTTATGCTCGAGTTATATAAAAAAAAATTTGGAAAAAAAATGACACCTCATTGATTGGTAGAGAAAACAAACATGGCGAGGAGGAAGGAAACATCGGAAAAAGAGGTTTGGGGGGGACGGACGCCAAACTGAATCTTTGTCCCAGGTGATGGAGAACCTAGCTACGCCTCTGGTTGGTTAGCAGTGGTAACCACCTTGCTACTCCCTCATCCCATATTTGGCCGGTCTCTTTCTTTAATAATGAGTAATTATACAAAGCAGGTATTAAGTCAATTCCATGTGTATTTTCAGTGCAAGTTGACCAAATTGTATCCGAAACAAATGTCGGGAAATTTGCTTATCTCTACTTGCAGTGTTTTAAGAACTGTCCCGTATGAAAAAGCACTGTCAAAATGTGTATTGAATGTTGCAAAACAAAATGGAAATTATACCTTTTATGATTTGAGGCTCCTTTATCATATTTAGTGTGTAAAGTCTCATCTTCAAGCTGAGGAGGGAAAAAAAAAAAGTGATATAGACAAGAAATGGAGAATAGAAATACAAACAATTATCATCCTAATTGTATACTATTAAATCTTGTGACATTTAAAACATTAAGGCCTGATTCACACGAGCGTGTTCGGTCTGTGATATACAGACCGTATGCCGGCAGTATTTCCCGGACCGAACATACTGCAGGGTGCCGGGTTCCTATCGTCATAGTTATCTATGATGCTAGGAGTCCCTGCCTCGCTGCGGAAAACTGTCCCGTACTGAAAACATGATTACAGTACAGGTCAGTTTTCCCGCAGCGAGGCAGGGACTCCTAGCGTCATAGATAACGGCTCCATGCAGTGTGTTCGGTCCGGGACATACTGCTGGAATACGGTCCAGATATCACGGACTGAACACGCTCGTGTGAATCCGGCCTAAAGCTGAGTTCAAACGGGGCGAATACGCTTCATAAAGTTACAATGTGTATCCACCCCGGTGGCCGCAGGGAATTCTGGCCGAAAAACCGCACCTTACTGTGAAGCAGTTTTTCGCCCGGAATGTCCACGAGAACCGCTGCATTTAGTTAGATGACGTTTCATCCCAGGAGACCGGTGCAGCCTGTGATTGGCTGCAGTGGCGGTCACATGGGATGAAACGTCATCCCAGGAGGCCAGCCCTCTGACGTCATCCAGTACAGCCTCCTGGGATGACGTTTTATCCCATGTGACCGCCGCTACAGCCTGTGATTGGCTGCAGCGGTCACATGGGATGAAGTGTCATCCTAGGAAGCCGACCTGGAGGAAGAAACACAGACTTCTGGGTAAGTATAAGATTTTTTTTCTCTGTGTTGCGTTTTTGGTGGCGGAATCACTGCAATACCACTGCAAAAAACTAAACAATAGCTATTTGTTGCGGGTTTTACATCCCCATTGAATTCACATGGAAAAACGCACAACAAATAAGCAGCGTTTACGCAAATCCAATTGACATGCTTAAAACGCCGCACCACATGTCAATTTCTGAGCGTTTTTTACACTTACTATTTAGGCAGCATGTGGATTAGATTTGTTCTATGTCATCCCCTTTGCTGCTACTGTATTATGCTGCGGATTTTCCGCAACAAATTCCGTTGCGGAAAATCTGCAGTATTTACACAACATGTGAACTGACCCTAACGTAGATTACAGATTCTGATTACAGATTCTGTTGTGGCTTTGCCTAAAATGTGCAGGAAATTGATGCGGATTAGCCATTGCGTATTCATGTGAAGAGTACATCCTGCTGTCTTTTAAAACATTTCATCTCAGTCTGGCTATAGACCTAGAAATACATAGGTCCAGCCAGAATGAAGAAATATCCTTTTCTTAAAACCAATACGCAACGCAACACACACAACAGCTGCGGATTTCATTGCGGAATTTTGATTCTCCATTGAAGTCAATGGAGAAATTCCGCAATGGGTCCGCAACAAGTCCGCTACACGTCCGCAAAAGCCAGTGTATGCTGCAGACACCAAATTCCGCACCGCAGCCTATGGTGCGCAGCGGAGTTTTCCGCCACGTGTGCACGAACCTAACTAAAAAGGTGTGGAAACCAATGGAGAAACTGTTCGCTGCGGATTTCCGCAGCAGATTGGCCGCAGCGGAATTCCAGAGCAATTCCGCCGCGTCTGGCCATGCCCTAAGAGCAGACTGGTTGCTTTAAAAGGGGGATGGTACTTGAAATCATTGATGATTTAATAAATGGTTGATTTAGGGGAGATCTTGACTATATGTGTTTCCTTGGATATAACCTTGGTTAACAGAAGGCAATGATTTCAAGCACCATCCCCCTTTTAAAGCAACCAGTCTGCTCTTTAATTTAATCAGCATGACGGAGTGATATCAGCGGCCTTGTCCTCGTTCACACTTTCTCCTGAGGTAGAGAAATTGCAATTCATCTGACAATCATAACAATCTAGAATTAATGCAAATTGCCACTATAAAAACTAATGCAGCACTCTTTGTGAAAGCCCAAATTTGTGTCAGTCTCAAAACTTTTGGCTAGGACTATATGTGTGCCATTATGGGCGTGTGTCATTCTGGATAAGTGCTATTGTGTAACTAAACTTTATTTATCTCCCTAACATCCACACTGGCCCCTTATATTCAAAACTCTCTAAGAATATCAACCATATTTACAAATATCGTACGGTAATATTTTTTGGGCAATTTATGGTTACAATCTTTAATCCAGATTATTATTACAATTTGCCCATATTTAACGATATAGCAATCAAGAAAACCTCTTCGTCAAATTCTAAAGATCTAAATAATTGTAATGAAATAAATAAAGGCCAAATTAATGTTAACCATTCTCTTACCTGGCCAATAATTACAGAGTCTCCATTTATATATTTGCTGTTCTGAAAATCATTGCTGCTTGGTTCTTCTCTTTGTACAGATTCATCATTCTGTAAAAACATATACATTAATTATACAAATTATCAATTATTAATAATTTAAGGCCTAAATCACTGTTTTCTTTCAGGCCACCAATGCTCAAATCTTTCAGCAGAGGCATTTCCTAATAGAGTATATTGTACGTTTAACAATGGTATCTAAAAGGCCTAATGAGGTTATTATCCAAAGCTAATAGATCTTCATATAGCAGTTATTAGCTTAAAGCATACCTAACTTTTCAGGTGACTTTTCAGAATAAGTTGTCATATGTGTGTA
This sequence comes from Rhinoderma darwinii, assembly GCF_050947455.1. Taxonomy (NCBI): domain Eukaryota; kingdom Metazoa; phylum Chordata; class Amphibia; order Anura; family Rhinodermatidae; genus Rhinoderma; species Rhinoderma darwinii. The sequence continues at coordinate 388,349,286 of NC_134687.1, forward strand.
CATGAGGAATAACACTATTTCTGGCCATTACATGACTTGTATATGGCATTTTTTTTTAGCAGTTTTCCCCTCTGCAGGCTTTATCTCTAATTCTCAGTTGTCTCTGAGCTACTGGGCGGAGCCTAAATGCTACCATGTCTTCTATACACTGGACACAGAAAAGAATCCTGCTCCCCTATCTCTATCTATCACATATATAGAAGTAGCAGCATGGATTATACAGCAGTAATGAGCAGTGCAGCTGAGAATCCAGCACTGGGGTGGCATATAACTCTTACCAGCAGCCTGTGTCTCCTCTGTTTTGTAACCAGGAACAAATTTTGCTCGACAATAGGGGGTGGACAGCAGATTACAGGAAGGGAGACACCTTATGGCAGTAACTTCACACAGAATTTTCAGAGATAAAACAAAATTCTAACAGTAAGTAAATTACAAAATTGATATTTATCAGGTATACTAATAGAGCATAAGTTATTTAAAATGTTAGTATCCATTTAATTCTTGAATATCTGCATCACACAGTTTACCTTAATTTGCAGCTAGCATTTTCTGAAATTATAGTTCTTTTCATGGATACATTTCTGCAGCCTAAGAATTTCATAATTGGTGCATTTAGTGTCCTCCTCAGATGTTAAAAAAGATTGATGTTACCCTTCCGATGTAGAAATGGGTTTCTAAGTGTGTTTGTATCCACAGTCGCAAAATGCTCATCAATTGTACCCACAACTTTCTACATGCACAACATCACAAGTTGTTGCATAGGATGGTTTGGAAGTTAGCGATAGTATTCCTGTAATTTACCCGTGGTCTTACATTGGTTTGTTCAAATTCTCATGCTTGTACATGTTTTGTTGCTTTCATAAGTAATGTGGAATCGTTGCTGCATTATCTATGAAAGTACAGAGGTACTTTTCTGTTCAGGATATATTAACCCTTTCATGACAAAGCAATTTTTTGTTTTTCCATTTTAGTCTTTCACTCCCCGACTTCCAAGAGCCATAGCTTTTTTATACAGTGAAGGAAATAAGTATTTGATCCCTTGCTGATTTTGTACGTTTGCCCACTGTCAAAGACATGAACAGTCTAGAATTTTTAGGCTAGGTTAATTTTACCAGTGAGAGATAGATTATATATATATAAAAAAAAAGAAAAAATCACATAGTCAAAATTATATATATTTATTTGCATTGTGCACAGAGAAATAAGTATTTGATCCCCTACCAACCATTAAGAGTTCAGCCTCCTCCAGACCAGTTACACGCTCCAAATCAACTTGGTGCCTGCATTAAAGACAGCTGTCTTAAATGGTCACCTGTATAAAAGACTCCTGTCCACAGACTCAATTAATCAGTCTGACTCTAACCTCTACAACATGGGCAAGACCAAAGAGCTTTCTAAGGATGTCAGGGACAAGATCATAGACCTGCACAAGGCTGGAATGGGCTACAAAACCATAAGTAAGACGCTGGGAGAGAAGGAGACAACTGTTGGTGCAATAGTAAGAAAATGGAGGACATACAAAATGACTGTCAATTGACATCGATCTGGGGCTCCATGCAAAATCTCACCTCGTGGGGTATCCTTGATCCTGAGGAAGGTGAGAGCTCAGCCGAAAACTACACGGGGGGAACTTGTTAATGATTTCAAGGCAGCTGGGACCACAGTCACCAAGAAAACCATTGGTAACACATTACGCCGTAATGGATTAAAATCCTGCAGTGCCCGCAAGGTCCCCCTGCTCAAGAAGGCACATGTACAGGCCCGTCTGAAGTTTGCAAATGAACATCTGGATGATTCTGTGGGTGATTGGGAGAAGGTGCTGTGGTCAGATGAGACTAAAATTGAGCTCTTTGGCATTAACTCAACTCGCCGTGTTTGGAGGAAGAGAAATGCTGCCTATGACCCAAAGAACACCGTCCCCACTGTCAAGCATGGAGGTGGAAACATTATGTTTTGTGGGTGTTTCTCTGCTAAGGGCACAGGACTACTTCACCGCATCAATGGGAGAATGGATGGAGCCATGTACCGTCAAATCCTGAGTGACAAACTCCTTCCCTCCACCAGGACATTAAAAATGGCTCGTGGCTGGGTCTTCCAGCACGACAATGACCCGAAACATACAGCCAAGGCAACAAAGGAGTGGCTCAAAAAGAAGCACATTAAGGTCATGGAGTGGCCTAGCCAGTCTCCAGACCTTAATCCCATCGAAAACTTATGGAGGGAGCTGAAGATCCGAGTTGCCAAGCGACAGCCTCGAAATCTTAATGATTTACAGATGATCTGCAAAGAGGAGTGGGCCAAAATTCCATCTAACATGTGTGCAAACCTCATCATCAACTACAAAAAACATCTGACTGCTGTGCTTGCCAACAAGGGTTTTGCCACCAAGTATTAAGTCTTGTTTGCCAAAGGGATCAAATACTTATTTCTCTGTGCACAATGCAAATTAATATATATAATTTTGACAATGTGATTTTCTTTTTTTTTTTTATATATATAATCTATCTCTCACTGGTAAAATTAACCTAGCCTAAAAATTCTAGACTGTTCATGTCTTTGACAGTGGGCAAACTTACAAAATCAGCAAGGGATCAAATACCTATTTCCTTCACTGTATCTCTCTATATTTTATATATATATATCTATATATATATATATATATATATATATATATATATATATATATATATATTACATAGTAACATAGTTGCATAGTTCGTACGGTTGAAAAGAGACACATGTCCATCAAGTGCAACCAAGGGATGGGAAAAGGGAAGGTAAAAATTTCTACACATAGGAGCTTATATTTTTTTGTTCTAGGAAATTATCTAAGCCTTTTTTAAAGCCATCTACTGTCCCTGCAGTGACCAGCTCCTGAGGTAGACTATTCCATAGATTCACAGTTCTCACAGTAAAGAAGGCTTGTCGGATCTGCAGGTTGAACTTTTTTTTTTTCCAGACGGAGGGAGTGCCCCCTTGTTTTTTGAGGGGGTCTTACATGGAACAGGATCTCACCATATTTTTTGTATGTGCCATTAATATATTTATATAAGTTAATCATGTCCCCCCTTAGTCGTCTTTTTTCAAGGCTAAATAGGTTTAATTATTTTAATCTTTCCTCATAACTTAGATTCCCCATGCCCCTTATTTGCTTCGTTGCTCTTCTTTGTATTTTTTCTAACTCCAGGGCATCCTTTCTATGAACTGGAGCCCAGAACTGAACTGCATATTCTAGATGAGGCCTCACTTCTGCTTTATAAAGTGGTAATATTACATCCCTGTCCCGCGAGTCCATGCCTCTTATAATACACGACAATATCTTGCTGGCCTTTGAAGCAGTTTATTGACATTGCATGCTGTTATTTAGTTTATGATTTACAAGTACACCCAGATCCTTCTCAACAAGTGACTTCCCCAGTATAGCTCCCCCTAGGACATATGATGCATACAGGTTGTTTGTACCCAGGTGCAAAACTTTACATTTATATACATTAAACCTCATTTGCCAAGTGGACGCCCAAACACTTAGTTTGTTTAAATCTGCTTGCAATTCACGAACATCTTCCATAGACTGAACATTACTACATAGCTTGGTGTCATCTGCAAAAATAGAAATAGTGCTATTAATCCCATCCTCTATATCATTAATAAATAAGTTGAATAATAATGGACCCAGCACGGAACCCTGGGGTACACCACTTATAACCGGGGACCATTCAGAGTAGGAATCATTGACCACAACACTCTGGATACGGTCCTTGAGCCAATTCTCAATCCAATTACAAATGATACTTTCTAAACCTATAGTCCTTAATTAACCCATTAGATGTCTATGAGGGATAGTGTCAAATGCCTTTGCAAAGTCCAAAAACACTATATCCACAGCAGCCCCTCTGTCTAGGCTCCTGCTCACCTCTTCATAAAAACAAATCAGGTTGGTTTGACAGCGTCTGTCCTTAGTAAAACCGTGCTGGCTGTCACTTATAATACTATTTTTTGGTCACATAATCCTGTATATAGTCTCTCAATAGCTCCTCAAACATTTTCCCCACGATGGATGTTAAGCTTACTGGTGACCAACACCCCATTACCATTATCTAGGGGTCCTACATGTTCAGAACTTGGCTTTTTTGCATTTATATACTTGAAGAATTTTTTGGGATTTGTCTTACTATCCTTGGCCACCTGCCTTTCATTTTGTATTTTTGCTGATTTTATTACAATTTTACAGATTTTATTACGCTCTTTAGAATTTAAAAAGGCTACAGGTGTACCCTCAGATTTGTATTTTTCAAATGCCCTTTTTTTGTCATGTATTGCTCTTTTTACAGAAGGTGTAAGCCATGTGGGGTTTAATTTTAGTAGTTTATACTTGTTGCCTATAGTAATAAATTTTGCACTATAATTACCCAAAGTAGATTTCAAAATCTCCCATTTATCATTTGTACCATTATTTGACATTAGTTCTTCCCAGTCTATATCCTGAATTGCAGCCCTCATCCTGGGGAAATTGGCCTTCTTAAAATTAAGTGTTTTTGCCCTCCCAGCCTGTGCTTGTTTTTTACAGTATAGGTAAAATATAACTATATTATGATCACTCTTACCGAGGTTTTCACGAATATTGACGTTCCCAACAAGCTCTGCATTATTAGAAATGACTAGATTCAACAGAGCTTCACCTCTAGTTGTGTCTTCCACAAACTGGCCCATAAAATTTTCCTGCAACAGGTTGAGAAAATGTCTCCCCTTTGCAGTTGAAGCCGAACCATGGCAATGGCATGAAAAGTCAGCACAGTGCTCTAGGAACCCAAAGCCTTCTCCTCTACACCAAGACTTAAGCCATGCATTTAACTCCCTGAGCTCCCGTTGTCTTTCCTGTAATGCGCATGGCACAGGGAGTATTCCTGAGAATACTACCTTGGAGGTCCTTCCCTTCAGCTTGTAGCCTAGTTCTTTAAAATTATTCTTAAGGCTCCTCCACCTACCATTCTGTCGTTGGTACCCACATGTTCCACAACAGCTGGATCATCACCAGCCCCTCCCAGCAATTTGTCCACCCGTTCCACCACATGCCGAACCCTGGCACCAGGGAGAAAGCAAACCATTCGGTTGAATCCCCTACAACTATGAATTGTCTTGCCTTACCTGCATTACCATCCCGCCGACTACTAGCTGGGCTGTTCTCCCGGCTGTTAGGGAGATCAGTTTCCACTAGGGCTGCCATTTCTGAGACCGACACCCTTTTGCATCATCACCCATATATATATATATATATATATATATATATATATATATACACTACCGTTCAAAAGTTTGGGGTCACCCAGACAATTTTGTGTTTTAACTAAAAACTCACACTTATATTTATCAAATGAGTTGCAAAATGACTAGAAAATATAGTCAAGACATTGACAAGGTTAGAAATAATGATTTTTATTTGAAATAATAATTTTCTCCTTCAAACTTTGCTTTCGTCAAAGAATGCTCCATTTGCAGAAATTACAGCATTGCAGACCTTTGGCATTCTAGCTGTTAATTTGCTGAGGTAATCGGGAGAAATTTCACCCCATGCTTCCAGAAGGCCCTCCCACAAGTTGGATTGGCTTGATGGGCACTTCTTGCGTACCATACGGTCAAGCTGCTCCCACAACAGCTCTATGGGGTTGAGATCTGGTGACTGCGCTGGCCACTCCATTACAGATAGAATACCAGCTGCCTGCTTCTTCCCTAAATAGTTCTTGCATAATTTGGAGGTGTGCTTTTTGTCATTGTCCTGTTGTAGGATGAAATTGGCTCCAATCAAGCGATGTCCACAGGGTATGGCATGGCATTGCAAAATGGAGTGATAGCCTTCCTTATTCAAAATCCCTTTTACCTTGTACAAATCTCACACTTTACCAGCACCAAAGCAACCCCAGACCATCACATTACCTCCACCATGCTTGACAGGTGGCGTCAGGCACTCTTCCAGCATCTTTTCAGTTGTTCTGCATCTCACAAATGTTCTTCTGTGTGATCCAAACACCTCAAACTTTGATTCGTTTGTCCATAACACTTTTTCCCAATCTTCCTCTGTCCAATGTCTGTGTGCTTTTGCCCATATTAATCTTTTCCTTTTATTAGCCAGTCTCAGATATGGCTTTTTCTTTGCCACTCTGCCCTGAAGGCCAGCATCCCGGAGTCGCCTCTTTACTGTAGATGTTGAAACTGGCGTTTTGCGGGTACTATTAAATGAAGCTGCCAGTTGAGGACCTGTGAGGCATCTTTTTCTCAAACTAGAGACTCTAATGTACTTGTCTTGTTGCTCAGTTGTGCAGCGGGGCCTCCCACTTCTCTTTCTACTCTGGTTAGAGCCTGTTTGTGCTGTCCTCTGAAGGGAGTAGTACACACCGTTGTAGGAAAACTTCAGTTTCTTGGCAATTTCTCGTATGGAATAGCCTTCATTTCTAAAACAAGAATAGACTGTCAAGTTTCACATGAAAGCTCTCTTTTTCTATCCATTTTGAGAGTTTAATCAAACCCACAAATGTAATGCTCCAGATTCTCAACTAGCTCAAAGGAAGGTCAGTTTTATAGATCCTCTAAACAGCAAAACTGTTTACAGTGGTGCTAACATAATTGCACAAGGGTTTTCAAGTGTTTTCTAATCATCCATTAGCCTTCTAACACAGTTAGCAAACACAATGTACCATTAGAACACTGGAGTGATGGTTGCTGGAAATGGGCCTCTATACACCTATGTAGATATTGCATTAAAAACCAGACGTTTGCAGCTAGAATAGTCATTTAGCACATTAACAATGTATAGAGTGTATTTCTGATTAATTTAATGTTATCTTCATTGAAGAAAACTGTGCTTTTCTTTCAAAAATAAGGAAATTTCTAAGTGACCCTAAACTTTTGAACGGTAGTGTATATATACACTGTCACCCTGGATCGCTGTGAGCAGATAAAAGGGTTATAAAGCTATATTCACACGACATGAAAAAAAGGGCAGTTAACAACGGATCAACTGTCAGTTTTTCATGGCTGTTTTGCATCAGTGTGTCTCATATCTTGAATCCAATTCCAGTCTGACCGTTTTGCACCGACAATTGCCATCCATTTTTCATGGACTTTAAACAAATTTATTAATTTTATTCGTTAGTTTTTTTTTTGTCGCAGTCACCTGAAAGCACCACAGTGCCCATGTAGATAGTGACGCAATACCACTGTAGATAGTGTCACATTGCCCACTGTAGATAGTGCCAGTGCCCACATATATAGGGCCCACTGTAAATAGTGCCACAGTGTCCATATAGTGCCACAGTTCCCACTGTAGATAGTTCCCACTCAGTGCACCACACAGTGCCCATGTAGATAGTGCCACAGTGTCCCCTGTAGGTAGTGCCGATATAGTGCCCATGTAAATACCCACACCCCCTGTATATAGCACCTCCTGTAGACAGCACCACATCCCCTGTAGATAGTGTCACACACTGCAGATAGCGCCACCCCCTGTAGGCAGCACCATCCCCCCTGATGATAGTGCCACCCCCTGCAGATAGCACCCCCCTGCAAATTGCACCATCCCCCTGTAGATAGCGCCACTCTCCTGTAGATAGCGCCACCCCACCTGTAGATATCAACATCTCCTCTGTATATAGCGCCACCGCTGTAGATAGTGCCACTTCCCCTGTAGATAGTGCCACTCCTCCTGTATGTATCAGCACCCCTCCCAAAATTGACACCCGCTTCCTGTAAATAGCACCACTGTAGCTCCCTGTAGAAGCGTAATCCATCTGACCGGGGATTCTGCTCCTAGAGGGAGCCCCTGATGCCTCTGTCCATATATGGAGAGTGACATTAGGGTTTAACCCTAAAAGCGGAATCCCCTACCTGAGCGTCAGCAGCGCAGCGGCCGGGGATTCCATTCCAGGAGTAGCCCCTGACGTCACTGTCCATATATGGATAGTGACGCCAGGGGCTTCTCCAGTAGCGGAATCCCCGGCACAGAGCGATCTGACACCGAGGATTCCGCTCCTAGAGAGAGCCGCTGAGATCACTGTCCATATATTGATAGTGACACCAGGGACTTCTCCAGTAGCGTAATTCTCTGATCAGAGTGTCGGTCGGGGATTCCGCTCTTAGAGAGAGCCTCTGACGTCACTGTCCAAATGGACAGTGATGTCAGGGGCAATCTCTAGAAGCGGAATCCCCAGCGCAGAGCTATCTGACCCCAGGGATTCCGCTCCTAGAGAGAGCCGCTGACGTCACTGTCCATATTTGGATAGTGACGCCAGGGGATTAACCAGTAATGGAATCCCCGGTCAGAGTGTCGGCCGGGGATTCTACTCCTAGAGAGAGCCCCTGACGGTGGACAGTGACATCAGGCTCTCTCTAGAAGCGAAATCAGAGCAATCTGACATCGGGGATTCCGCTCCTAGTTGGAATTTAGGTGGCGCTATTTATAGGGGGTTTGCTATCTACAGGGGGGGCTCTATTTACAGGCTCCCTCTAGAAGGGGAATCCCCGGCCAGAGAGCTGGCCAGGGATTCCGCTCCTACAGGGACCTTAGGTAGTGCTATCTGCATGGGTTTCTGCGCTATCTACAGGGGGTTGTGTGTGGCGCAATCTTCAGTGGGGGGTGTAGTCTGGGGCTTTTAAAGCCCCGGTAGACATGAGAGTGCAGCGTTGCTCACACTGAAGCAGCACAGCACTCATTAAACCCTGTTCAAGGCTGTCAACGTTTATACACGTGTCAACTGCATGGGGCATTGTCAGTTGCAATGTATAAAGCTTTATGGCAGTCGTGAACGGGTTAACCAGTAATTGCCAGAGGCAGGGCTTGACAGAGGCAGAAAGAACGCAGACCTGGAGGCCTTTATTAGGCCCTGGGCTGCCATGACAACCATCGGAACCCTACGATCGCATCCCGTGGGGCTGATGGGACGTCAGAGGGGGCCGCTATTGACCGCGGCATCTAAGTGCTTAAACGGCCAGGAACAAAGCGATTGCTGTTCCTGGCCAATAGTGCAGGGTGTCAGCTGTAATACACTGCTGACACTCACAGCATATGGAGCGGGCTCAGCACGTGAGCCTGCTCCATACTTCACCCCCCACAGCAGGACAAGCAATTATGTGTAGGTGCGTAAAGGGGTTACGAAGCTATTTTCCCTCACAGGCTTTTACAGATAACTTATTGATAATTTTCATTATCTTTTTTGGGGGGGAATGGAAAAAATACAGCAATTCCGCCATTGTATTTTGCATTTTGAATTGACGCCATACACAGTGCAGCATAAACAACCTATTATCTTTATTTATATAGAATAGGCGCTGCCCCCAATGTCAGTACATGGCGTAGCCATGCTACAATGTTCTGGAACTGTTATGGCGCAGCATGAAAACTCGACAGAGTTGGTGCCCTGGCCATTGAAATCAATGGCAATGCAAACAGAAGTTATGGTAATGCTTCCGTTGATAATGGTTTCCGTCTGTCTCCATTCCGTTAAAAAACGGAAACCTTACGAAACTGAGACAAACGGATACCATTAGCAACGGAAGCATTACCATTGCAATCAATGGTAATTCAAACAGAAGCTATGGTTTCCATTTGCCTTTCCGTTGATGGGTTTTCTCAGACGGAACGGTCTGACTGAACCCATCAACGGAAAACGAACGCTGATGTGAACACACCCTTAGTAGTACAAAATTAAAAACATGATCATCATAGTATAATACAGTATAATGCAACCGACTCCCTTATCATTATGTACGATAGGAAGGAGGTAACTGATAAAGTTGTAACAAAGGGACTAGATCTAATTGTATTTCACCCTTTTCAATGTAGATGTGGTGGAAATCAGTGTAAATCTGCAGCAGAATCTGCAAATAAATCTGCAAGAAACACGCATGAATTTTGCTGTGGATTTGTTGCAAAAAAATCAGCAAAAAAAATTTCTCTTGGCGCTTAAGGGCAAAATTGTGATTAATACTAATGAATGTTCTGAAACTGACACAAGCTCTATGCCAGCTTTGACCTGAGGCACATTTATTCACACTATAACACAACTGATTAATATGACACAGTCCCTTAGGGTCCTATTACACAGCCCGACGTGGGCCGTGTACATGAGTGCCAATAAACGACAGCTCGTTGATCGCCGCTCGTTTGCTCCTTTCACACGGAGGTATGATTGCTTATGTATAGGGACAAGCGATCGTTACTCCGATCGCTTATCCCCATACATTTTCGTCATTATTATTTGCCTCATTATTGTTGCTATAGAAGTAGATCTCACAACTGATATACCATACTAATGGGGTATAGTCATAGCGGAAATTCATTTATTTTTGAGAAACCAAATAAGAACCTGAGGTAAATATAAAAATAATTTTATAAGAAAAAGTTGACTTGAAATACTGAACAAAATCATATTAGCATTCTACACAAGTTACATATATTATTTTTGAGTACTGTCTCGTTGAACATGCCAAAATTGGCTGGTGTAATAGGGCCTTAAGTGTCTCCCTTCCTGTAATCTGCCCTCCACCTCCTGTTAAGAAACAAAATCCATCCCCAGTTTCAGTGCAGAAAAGCCGGACTACAGGAAGTAGGGGGTCTTCATTGCCTGCCAATATAACTGTAACGTCTATGGCCGAGGGCCCCGGCCATGGACGTCTGTGTTCTCGGCGGCATCTCCCTCCAGGGAGACGCTGGCACTCACTTCCAGGTTCTGGGACTGTTTCTCAAAGGGCGCGCGCTCCCGTGTGTGCGCAGCCTTAAAGGGCCAGTACGCGTCCAGTTGTCATTAATCAGTAATTATCCCAGAATGCTGCTGGACTATAAAAAGGGCTCTGCCCACTTGATCCTTGCCTGAGCGTTGTTGTATAACTAAAGTTTGTCTTGCAAATGGTCTCCCAGTGTTTTCCAGTTCCCAATGTTACCCGTTCCTGCTGTCTGTACCCTGTATCCCGTGCTACCGTGCCTCTGTGCCATCTACAGTAAGTCAAGTCGTGTCTTCCGCTGCATCTACTGTGCCATCTACAGTGAAAGTCAAGTCGTGTCTTCCGCTGCATTTACTGAGCCATCTACAGTGAAAGTCAAGTTGTGTCACCGCTACTGTTAACATTGCCTCAGGTACCCGTTCTGGACTATAGACATTGTTTTATACCTAGCTGGCCAGCTGCTTTCCCGCTGCGCGGTACAGCCCAGTGGGTCCACACCCCACGCCGTGACAATAAGTCTATAAAAATGGGAAGGGGAGAAGGAAGAGGGAGCAGGGAAAGAAAAAGACACAATCATGCTGCCAATACTACGTGGAGGGGAGGGAGAGAAGGAGGAGGCAGCAGAGGGAAAGTGAGTCAGACACACACATGCTGCATACAAGGCTATGGAGAAGCAGAGGGGAGCCAGAGCAGAGTGATAAAGATACACACATACATGCTGCATCTTCCTGGTAAGTGTTGCGTTCTCAACTACACTGCTCATTATTCCTGTATAATCTCTTACATGCTGCTGCATTTATTTATATATATATATATATATATATATATATATATATATATATATATATATATATACACTACCGTTCAAAAGTTTGGGGTCACCCAGACAATTTTGTGTTTTCCATGAAAACTCACACTTATATTTATCAAATGAGTTGCAAAATGACTAGAAAATATAGTCAAGACATTGACAAGGTTAGAAATAATGATTTTTATTTCAAATAATAATTTTCTCCTTCAATGGAGTGGTAGCCTTCCTTATTCAAAATCCCTTTTACCTTGTACAAATCTCCCACTTTACCAGCACCAAAGCAACCCCAGACCATCACATTACCTCCACCATGCTTGACAGATGGCGTCAGGCACTCTTCCAGCATCTTTTCAGTTATTCTGCGTCTCACAAATGTTCTTCTGTGTGATCCAAACACCTCAGACTTCGATTCGTCTGTCCATAACACTTTTTTCCAATCTTCCTCTGTCCAATGTCTGTGTGCTTTTGCCCATATTAATCTTTTCCTTTTATTAGCCAGTCTCAGATATGGCTTTTTCTTTGCCACTCTGCCCTGAAGGCCAGCATCCCGGAGGCGCCTCTTCACTGTAGACGTTGACACTGGCGTTTTGCGGGTACTATTTAATGAAGCTGCCTGTTGAGGACCTGTGAGGCGTCTATATCTCAAACTAGAGATTCTAATGTACTTGTCTTGTTGCTCAGTTGTGCAGCTGGGCCTCCAACTTCTCTTTCTGCTCTGGTTAGAGCCTGTTTGTGCTGTCCTCTGAAGGGAGTAGTACACACCGTTGTAGGAAATCTTCAGTTTCTTGGCAATTTCTCGCATGGAATAGCCTTCATTTCTAAGAACAAGAATAGACTGTCGAGTTTCACATGAAAGCTCTCTTTTTCTAGCCATTTTGAGAGTTTAATCGAACCCACAAATGTAATGCTCCAGATTCTCAACTAGCTCAAAGGAAGGTCAGTTTTATAGCTCCTCTAAACAGCAAAACTGTTTACAGCGGTGCTAACATAATTGCACAAAGGTTTTCAAGTGTTTTCTAATCATCCATTAGCCTTCTAACACAGTTAGCAAACACAATGTACCATTAGAACACTGGAGTGATAGTTGCTGGAAATGGGCCTCTATTCACCCATGTAGATATTGCATTAAAAAACAGACGTTTGCAGCTAGAATAGTCATTCAGCACATTAACAATGTATAGAGTGTATTTCTGATTAATTTAATGTTATCTTCATTGAAAAAAACTGTGCTTTTCTTTCAAAAATAAGGAAATTTCGAAGTGACCCTAAACTTTTGAACGGTAGTGTATATATTTTTGCACGTGTACAATAAACACATTCAAGTTATGAGATTATGTTAACAATTACACCTACTAGTTAAAGCATACCTAACTTTTCAGATGATTTTTCAGAAGCTGTGATATGTGTGTACATGAGGAATAACGTTAGTTCTGCCCATTATATGACTTGTATATGGTATTTTTTGGGAGTTTTCCCTCTTGCAGACTCTGTCTCCAATTCTCAGTTGTCTCAGAGATAGTGGGTGGAGCCTAACTGCTATCATGTCTTCTATACATTGCACAAATAGAGCAAAGGAGAATCATCCTGCTCTCCTATCTCTATTTATCACATATATAGAAGCAGCATCAGCATGGAGGAGATCATGAGCAGTGTAGCTGAGAATCTAGCACTTGTGTGAGACAGTAACACTTACAGGCAGCTGCAGCATGTCTGTGTGTGTCTTTCTTACTCTGCTTCTGCTCTCCCTTTCTTCTCCATAGACTTGTATAGGCAACATGTCTGTGTTTCTTTCTCTCTCTCTGCTCCCTCCTACTGCTCTCCCCTCCCCTTTCCATAGACGTGTATTGGCAGGCACTGAAGAGACACACCCCACCTTCTGCAGTCTGTTAGTCACTAGGGACTTATTTTGCTTGACAACAGGGGGTGGACAGCAGATTACAGGAAGAGAGACACCTAGTTACTTTACACAGAATTTGCAAGGATAAAACAACTACATTTGAACAGGCTGAAAATTACAAAGTTGATCTATATCAGGTATACTAGAGCAGGATGTACTCTTCTCTATGTGTGCAGTTTATTTAAGGACATGATAGCCATTAGGCTCCGCCCGCTAGTTCAAAGACAACTGAGAATTAGAGAGAGCCTGCAGAGGGGAAACCAGCTAAAAAATGCTGAATATAAAAATCATCCAATTGCCAGAAATACTGTTATTTCTCATGTACACACAGGATAGCTTATTCTGAAAAGTCATTTGAAAAGTTGGGTATGTTTTAAGGGGCAACCATCTATAAATAGCACTATTTTTTGCATACTTAGACTCCCTACAAGCTGAATTTCCACCAGCGCCTTTTGTGAGAAAGTACCGCAGTCACACTAGATTGATAAAACAGCATAACTGGTGTGTGAGTGTGATGAATCAACATTTTTATCCTAAATCACCTAAGATCTCTTTCTCTTATAATCGCTGTTAGATATTCATTGGGATGGGTCGATGAGCAATTTTAGAGTTATAACCATTACTATTATCCAATAACTAGCTTCATACAACATGCCTGTGTAACAGATGGGAGGGGGTTTAGAATGATAACCACCCGCAGAGGAAATGGCACAGCAAGAACTTCAGACGACACAGATATAAGACGCTGAATAGAACTTTACCCTAGCAGAGGCACAGTCTATAACTGGTTAGAAGGGGACACCATTTTGTCTCTAGTTTAACTTGTAGCGCAGGGTATCTTTGTTTCGCCTGTGATCAGTCATATAAAGTGCTGAGATACAAGGTATCTCTGGTGTATCAGTCACTTCGTAGTTTACGCCCTATCCAGCAAGGCAACCTGGCAGCACTCAACCTGCCTGGCTATCCAATTTGGCAGCTCTCGCCCTGCCCGGCTATCCAATCTGGCAGCTCTCGCCGTACCCGGCTATCCAATCTCGCAGCTCTCGCCCTCCCCGGCTATCCAGCAGCGGCTCACGATGCGCTCGACAACTCAACCCACTCTGTACTAACTTCTCTCTTCCTCTCCCGTTTATCCCACACGCATCACTCTTTCTGTTTCCCTCTTCCATGACTCACCAACTGTCGCTCAAAAAAACCCCAAAGATTAGACTCCTCCCTTTTTTTTTTAAAGGAGCCGTGCGGTGCTGTACTACAGTTTCCGCATGCCACAACTGACCTCTGAGCCTAATGTGCCTTTACAGTGCCCCGTCCATACAATTTTTTGCGGCCAAATTTTTGGCGTCTTTTTGCCATACGGTGTCACATTTTAAGCCACGCCTATTTAAGCTAGACCTTGCCCCTTTCAGGTTTAGTTTTTTTGTATGACAATTTCCCCAAATCCCTGCAATGACTGAAGAAAGAAGATTGAGGATCAAGGTACAACATGGAGTTTCTGTAACATAAAATAAAAATAGTTCTGTGTTCACTATTGTAGGTAAAATTATTAGCCATTGCATTACAGAGTAATCTAGTTAATTGTTACTGATTTACTGAAGCCCGATATATCATTACAGTTTGGTCTAATTCACATCAACTTATTAAACTTAACGACTAGTTGCTTCATGCAATATATATTGTCAACACGTCCAGTTAACCCATTTAGATTTCCTTATTTATATGAGATTGTAGTAATTTAAGGTATGAGTAGAGCAAATATTTATTACAAAATAACATGACTAGACAAGAAACTAAATTACATAGTGATAACTAGCAACGAAGCCGGAAACAAAAGTTACTTTGTAAGGCTGGATTCACACGAGCATTTTCGGTCCGTAAATGACGGAACGGATTTCGGCCGCAATTCCCGTACCGAACACACTTGCAGGGAGCCGGGCTCCAAGCATCATAGTTATGTACAACGCTAGGAGTCCCTGCCTCGCTGCGGGACAACTGTCCCATACTGTAATCATGTTTTCAGTACGGGAGAGTAGTTCCACGGAGAGGCAGGGACTCCTAGCGTCATAGATAACTATGATGCTAGGAGCCCGGCTCCCTGCAGTCTGTTCGGTCCGGGACTTGCGGCCGAAATACGTTCCGTCCTTTACGGACCGAACATGCTTGTGTGAATCCAGCCTTAAAGTAGAAAATAGATTGCAGCTCCCCAAGTGAATTTCCATGTAACAACCTGTTACTCTTTATTATTGCTGCCTATTTAGTGACCTTTCAGCATACGACTATTGACCTTGAATTCCTTATTAGTGAGTTAAACCTCAAGAAATCTCAAACTAATGGTTCCCATACACATGCCAATTGGACATACACATGTGGGCATAGTCATTGACTGTAGACTTTTAGACCGCTGTTAGATGTGTAAGGGTATGTGCACACGGTAGCAGGCTTTTACGTCTGAAATGACAGACTGTTTTCAGGAGAAAACAGCTGCCTCTTTTCAGACGTAAATGCTCCTCCTCGCATTTTGCGAGGCTTCTCTGACAGCCGTAAATCTTGAGCTGCTCTTCATTGAGTTCAATGAAGAACGGCTCAAATTACGTCTGAAAGAAGTGTCCTGCACTTCTTTTGACGAGGCTGTATTTTTACGCGTCGTCGTTTGACAGCTGTCAAATGACGACGCGTAAATGACAGGTTGTCTGCACAGTACGTCGGCAAACCCATTCAAATGAATGGGCAGATGTTTGCCGACGTATTGTAGCCCTATTTTCAGACGTAAAACGAGGCATAATACGCCTCGTTTACGTTTGAAAATAGGTCGTGTGAACCCAGCCTAACAGTTTATGAACAGTTTATGGGGCCCTTGCTCTCCAATACAGTAGCTCATCATAGAGTATCCCTTTATGTCTCTCTACTAGTATAGTATAAAATGCATTAGTTTAGTCCCTTACATGTAATTTAATAGACAATAGGAAGATGCCGTAAGGGTGGCAGTGAGACCACTCTTAAACTACTGGGCACCTGTGCAGTTGCACAGGTTGCATATATGGTATATCTGCCCCTGGTGAGATATTTGGTAAAAAAAAAAAGTGATATCAAGCAGCCTGTACACCAGTTTTCAATAGACGTAAGTATTATTGGCTAAAAAATAATGAAATCGATCACTTCAACTAGCAACCCTAAATAATATGCACAGTTGAATGCTCATTATTTCTATTATAATTTTAGTACTGCATTATTTAAACATGATTCGGTTTTTATTCTTATTACGGAAAATTCTGCAAGTCTGACTGACTTATCTAGCCTTCTTGTAAAGGATCTGCCAGGCACTACGTCTGTGGATACTCCCAGAATTAATCAATCGACACCTGAGGCCGGACCTCTTAGACTGACTCCGGCTCCCACCAATCAGGGTGGCAGGCTCAGGAGTGGGAGAGCCTATCGCGGCCTGGTCAGTCGGAGTTAGCTCCGCCCCCTGTCCATTTATACCTGCCGTTTTCTCTTCCTCATTGCTTGTGATTCTTCCTGGTTTCCTGGCCTTGCTACAGCCTTGCTCCAGCCTGCTTCTGCCTCGCTTCAGCCTTGCTACAGCTTCTGCTTATCCTGCTTCGCTCTGCCCCCGGCTTGCTTCCTGCTCCTTGCTCTGCGTTCGTATACTTCGTGACATCCTGATCCTGACTGGCTCGTTCACCACTCTGGTTTCCTCACGGTTTTCCGTGGGCTACTGCCCCTTCCCTTGCTTGTTCCCTGTGTGTATTCCCTTGCACTTAGTCAGCGTAGGGACCGCCGCCAAGTTGTACCCCGTCGCCTAGGGCGGGTCGTTGCAAGTAGGCAGGGACAGGGCGGTGGGTAGATTAGGGCTCACTTGTTCCCTTCCCCTCCTTCCTGCCATAACATAATCACAAGCCCATACCTAGTCTACCCTTTCTTCCACGCTATCATGGACCCCCTTGAGACCCTGACCCAGCAGATGCAGGGCCTCTCCCTACAGGTCCAGGCCCTGCCTCAGAGGGTCAACCAGCCTGACGCTGCCATAGTAGTACCCCTCGCCTCACCTCTAGAACCTGACCTCAAGTTACCTGACCGGTTCTCAGGGGACCGTAAGACTTTTCTCTCCTTTCGGGAGAGTTGCAGACTTTACTTCCGTCTAAAACCTCACTCCTCAGGTTCCGAGAACCAGCGGGTGGGAATCATTATATCCCGACTCCAGGAAGGGCCCCAAGAGTGGGCCTTCTCCTTGGCTCCTGACGCCCCTGAACTCTCCTCCGTTGATCGTTTTTTCTCTGCCCTCGGACTCATTTACGACGAGACTGACAGGACTGCCTTAGCCGAGAGTCAGCTGGTGACCTTACGTCAGGGTAGGAGACCTGTCGAGGAATACTGTTCTGACTTTAGAAAGTGGTGCGTAGCTTCTCGGTGGAATGACCCTGCCCTAAGGTGCCAGTTTAGGTTAGGCTTATCTAACGCCCTGAAGGATCTGCTTGTTAGCTACCCCTCTTCTGACTCCCTAGACCAGGTTATGGCCTTAGCAGTACGACTTGACCGGCGTCTCAGGGAACGACAGCTTGAACGTTTCAGTGTTTTCCCCTCTGACTTCCCTGCGATTCCCCCCGAGGTCCCGTCTCCTCGTTCTTCCACGGAAGACTCGGAGGTACCTATGCAACTCGGGGCCTCCGTGTCCCCTCGACAACGTAGAGAGTTCCGCAGGAAGAATGGTCTCTGCTTCTATTGTGGGGATGACAAGCATCAACTGAACACCTGTCCCAGGCGCAAGAATAAGCAGCCGGAAAACTTCCGCGCCTAAGTGATCATCGGGGAGGTCACTTGGGCGCACAGGTATTTCCCGTTAATATGAAACGCAATAAAATTTTGCTTCCCTTTCAGGTCTCGTTTGCTGGTCGGTCTGCCACCGGCAGTGCCTTCGTGGATTCAGGCTCATCTGCTAATATCATGTCTGTGGAATTTGCTATGTCTCTAAAAATGCCTTTTATTGATTTGCCTTATCCTGTCCCGGTAGTGGGTATCGACTCCACTCCTCTTGCTAATGGTTATTTTACTCAGCATACTCCTGTTTTTGAACTCCTTGTTGGCTCCATGCATTTGGAGCAGTGCTCTGTACTGTTGATGCAGGGATTATCGTCCGATCTGGTATTAGGTCTTCCCTGGTTGCAGTTGCATAATCCCACGTTTGATTGGAATACTGGGGATCTCACCAAATGGGGTAGTGAATGCCTGACGTCATGTCTTTCGGTTAACTCTATTTCTCCCCGTGAGGAGGTAAACACGCTACCTGAGTTTGTTCAGGACTTCGCTGATGTTTTCTCTAAGGAGGCCTCCGAGGTGTTGCCCCCTCATAGAGATTACGATTGCGCCATCGATTTGGTACCAGGTGCTAAGCTTCCTAAGGGTAGGATATTTAATCTTTCATGTCCTGAACGTGAAGCCATGAGGGAATATATCCAAGAATGCCTGGCCAAGGGTTTCATTCGCCCCTCGACTTCTCCTGTAGGTGCTGGCTTCTTCTTCGTGGGGAAGAAGGATGGTGGTCTTAGGCCGTGCATTGACTATCGTAACTTGAATAAGGTCACTGTAAGGAACCAGTAACCCCTTCCTTTGATTCCGGATCTTTTTAATCAGGTTCAGGGGGCCCAATGGTTCTCTAAGTTTGATCTACGGGGGGCGTATAACCTTATCCGCATCAAAGAGGGGGATGAGTGGAAGACTGCGTTCAACACGCCCGAAGGTCATTTCGAATACCTGGTCATGCCCTTTGGGTTGTGTAATGCCCCTGCCGTCTTCCAGAATTTTATTAATGAAATTCTGAGAGAGTACCTGGGAAATTTTCTTGTAGTGTACCTTGATGACATACTGGTGTTTTCCAAGGACTGGTCCTCCCACGTGGAGCATGTCAGGAAGGTGCTCCAGGTCCTCCGGGAAAATAATCTGTTTGCGAAAACCGAAAAATGTGTGTTTGGGGTACAGGAGATACCATTTTTGGGTCAAATCCTCACTCCTCATGAATTCCGCATGGACCCTGCCAAGGTTCAGGCTGTGGCGGAATGGGTCCAACCTGCCTCCCTGAAGGCGCTACAGTGTTTTTTGGGGTTCGCTAACTATTACAGGAGATTTAATCAATGGAGTCAATGGGTGCGTGAAAATCACGCACAGCACACGGAAGCTGATTCGCGCAACAGCAGTAAAAACTATGAATGAAAACAGAAAAGCACCACATGCTTTTCCGTTTACAAACATACAGAGTGTCATAATGATGGCGGCTGCGCGAAAATCACGCAGCCACGCATCATATGGTGATGACACGCGGAGATGTTAAGTACCTTTTGCACGCGCAAAACGACAGTTTTTTTGCACGCGCAAAACGTACATGCTCGTGTAAATCCGGCCTTAGGCTGTGATCCTGTTTTATTATTCTCTTGCTGTGCTTTTCCCAAAACGGAGGCAAAACACGAAAAAACCGCCATGTGTGAATACACTCTAAGGTCAGGTCCAAAGTTGCTTTTTTTTTTTAATATAAGGATCCATCTACTGACTGACCAATCAGTTTTTTTCAAAAAACATACTGCAAATATGTTACCTTGGATGTGCCCCTCTAGGCTCTGTCCACCTTTACAACCATTTTTTTATGGCTCCAAATTGATGCAACTTTAAAAATCTACCATTTTGTGTCTACAGCTCTGTGTCTCCATGGTTACAGACTACAAACAAACCCTGTGTAGTCTGATTTTGCAGTCATTCTCCCTTTCATCTTTACCCTGCTTCTTAGGGCTGCATCCAGTAGGTCTCTCTGAATGACTACTGGGGTTTATAAACGATATGAGAGGTTGACCTGCAATAAACATGCTACGGAAACAAGCCTTTATATTGTGTCTACGCCTATGACAACAATGATCATGAGGACTCCAGCAGATAGGATCGCTCTCTACCTCAGTGACTTGCAACTGCAATCTAAGACGGAGGTGGGGTAAACTGCAACAAACCTTATTACACAAGAACAATTTTGTGATGAATATGTGTTTCATCTTGTATAATTAGTGAGAGTCCCTCATAAAAGGAAATTGTCAGCTCGAGTTATGCATTCTTTTCTAATGCTAATGAACCTGTCTTATTGAATTGAAGCCAAATTATAATTTAGTCTGTTGAAACCAATCGAACAAGCTGGTTCAGACAGTTTTTGAAGCAAGCAGGGTGTTCCTCTGAAACTGCAGAACAGACAAACAAGATCTACATATAAAACTTCCTGTTTGAGTAAGGAAATTAACTTAAAACATAATTTCTATTTATCTAAAGCAGAAGAAATACAAATACAGAAATAATTTATGATGCGATAAAAGGTCATTCAACCCCTTGACGCACCAGGATGTCCCCATATGTCCTGGTGCGAGCGTTGAAGTATAGAGCAGGCTCACGCGCCGAGTCTGCTCCATACACTGAGGGTGTCAGCTGCGTATTACAGCTAACACCCTGCACTAACGGCCATGAAAAGAGAGGACTCTGATCCTGGTCGTTTAACCATTTAGATGCCACAGAATAGCGTCCGTGGCATCTAAGCCGTTGGAAAGAGGGGGACGGCCTCCCACAGGGGGTCAGACCATCCAAGATCGTGGAGTGCCAATGGTTGTCATGGCAGCCCAGGAGCCTAATTAAGACCCCCAGGTCTGCCTCTGCCTGGTATTTAAGGGTTTTCCAGTCCATAAGTTGATGACCTATCTCTCAGCATAGGCCATAATAGCTGATCGCTCAGCATCCAACACCCGGGATCCCCGCCAATCAGCTATTTAATCAGCTATTTTGAAGGGGGTGCAGCGCTCGTACAAGCCCTGCTTCCCCTCTTTTTCTACTTGCTCACTGTGAATCGTCGACACACATGCAGCAGCGATACACAGTATTGCAGCTTACTCCCATTGAAGTGAATGGGAGAAGGCTGCAATACTATGAATCGCCACTAAATCGTGTCAACGATTTACACTGCACAAGTAGAAGTTAAGGGGAAGCAGGGCTCGTAAGAGCGCTGCACCCCCTTAAAAACAGCTGATCGGCGGGGTCCCGGGAGTCGGACCCCAAGCAATCAGCTATTGATGGCCTATCCTGAGCATAGGCCATCAATTTTTAGGGACTGGAAAACCCCTTTAACAGGAGCCTATAAAATGACAATACACTGCAATACATTAGTATTGCAGTGTATTGTACCAGCGATCTGACGATCGCTAGTTCAAATCCCCTAAGGTGACTAATAAAAAGTGTAAAAAATTGTTAACGTTTTCAATACGGTACAACAAATTCAACAATATTAACCAGTTCAGGACCGGGCTAGTTTGAGCCTAGCATGCGTTAATTAAATAAATAGCTATAACTTTTTTATTTGTTGAGCTAGCAGCGTGATTTTTGCAATGTTTTTTCCGTAGACCATGCAGGTTTCTTTTTTTTTTAAATCATTTTTATACACATCCTTTTTGCTATTTTAGAATTTTTATTCTTAAGGTTTGAAAATAATAGTAAAAAAATAAGCTCTTTTAATTTTCAGCTATTTTTTTGGTAATAACATAGTTTTACCCTAAAATAGACCTTTTATTTGTGATAGTCATTGTCTGCCGTAATATTACATGACTAGGGTAATTGGGTACAGGCTAGCGTTACGACAATGATTGGCGGGGGGAACATTTTGTTTGGGGTGGGTATTTTATGTGTATTTGTTATTAATTTTTTTGCACTTTACTTTACTTTACTGAACTTTATATATATTTTTTTCTTTCTTTTACACCATATTTTTCCACTGTAACAGGAGCTGCACAGCAGCCCCAGTTACAGGTGAAATCAGCCCTCTCAAGTGACGATTGTCACTAATAGGGCTGTGCTGGGTCTAGTAAGACCCAGCAGCAGTTTGTCACTAACTGCACCAGTCACATGAACACCGGGACCAATAGAGACAGCCGCGCAGCCGCTGCCTCTATTCCTATACACAGCGTTCATTGAGCGCTGTGTAAAAGAGATTGGAGAATAATTTGTCACCAAGACCGCCTCAACCGAATGGTTTGCTGTCTCCCTGGTGCCAGGGTTCGGCATGTGGTTGAACGGGTGGACAAATTGCTGGGAAGGGCTGGTGATGATCCAGCTGTTGTGGTCCATGTAGGTACCAACGACAGAATAAATGGTAGGTGGAGGAGCCTTAAGAATAATTTTAAAGAACTAGGCTACAAGCTGAAGGGAAGGACCTCCAAGGTTGTATTCTCAGGAATACTGCCTGTGCCATGCACATCACAGGAAAGACAGCGGGAGCTCAGGGAGTTAAATGCATGGCTTATGTCTTGGTGTAGAGGAGAAGGCTTTGGGTTCCTAGAGCACTGGGCTGACTTTTCATTGGGGTACAAACTGTATTCTGCAGGTGATTTGCACCTAAATGGAAGGGGGTCAGCTGTGCTGGGGGAGAGAATTCTGGCTGGGGTGGTGGAGTATTTAAACTAGGGCTGAGAAGGGAGGTCAATGTAGAAAATAAAGGGGTAGTCAGGTTAGAGAGGGGTCAGACTATATTGGTGGGGGGAGAAACAGACTGTGGGGAGAGGACTAGACAACAGGATAAGGAGATCCTTTTGTTACAAAACAGCAGTGAAAATAAAAATTCCCAAATAATGTCAAATAATCACATTTGATAATAAAAGTGAAAAACTGAAAGGCTAGCGAGCAAAATGGGGGAGCTGGAGGCCTTGGTACTGGTGGAACATATAGATATAGTTGGTGTTGCTGAAACATGGCTAGGCTCTTCGCACGACTCGGCTGTAAATCTACAGGGTTTTACACTTTTTCGGAAAGACAGGACAAATAGGAAAGGCGGTGGTGTATGTCTGTATGTGAGAAGTGATATGAAGGCGAGTGTGAAAGAGAGAATAGTGGGTGAAAATTTGAGGAGGTTGAAACCTTGTGGGTGGAACTAGAAAGGGAGGTAAACACTGAAAAAATAACTTTTGGTGTAATCTATAGACCCCCCAATATAACTGCGGAGATGGAAAGTCAGCTATATAATCAGATGGAGCGGGCTGCACAGACGGGCACTGTAGTAATAATGGGACATTTTAATTACCGGGATATTAATTGGTCATGGTTCGGCTTCAACTACAAAGGGGAGACATTTTCTCAACCTGTTGCAGGAAAATTTTGTGGGCCAGTTTGTGGAAGACCCGACTAGAGGTGAAGCTCTGTTGGATCTGGTCATTTCTAATAATGCAGTTCTTGTTGGGAATGTCAATGCTCGTGAAAACCTCGGTAACAGTGATCACAATATAGTTATATTTTACCTATACTGTAAAAAACAAACACAGGCTGGGAGGGCAAAAATACTTAATTTTAAGCGCCAATTTCCCCAGGATGAGGGCTGCAATTCAAGATATAGACTGGAAAGAACTAATGTTAAATAATGGGACAAATGATAAATGGGATATTTTAAAATCTACTTTGGATTATTATAGTGCAAAATTTATTCCTATAGGTAACAAGTATAAACGACTAAAATTAAACCCCACATGGCTTACACCTTCTGTAAAAAGGGCAATACATGACAAAAAAAGGGCATTTAAAAAATACAAATCTGAGGGTACATCTGTAACCTTTTTAAATGATAAAGAGCTTAATAAAATCTGTAAAAATGTAATAAAATCAGCAAAAATACAAAATGAAAGGCAGGTGGCCAAGGATAGTAAAACAAATACCAAAAAATTCTTCAAGTATATAAATGCAAAAAAGCCAAGGTCTGAACATGTAGGACCCCTAGATAGTGGTAATGGGGAGTTGGTCACAGGGGATCAAGAGAAGGCAGAGTTACTAAATTGGTTCTTCAGCTCTGTATATACAACAGAAGAAAGAGCAGCTTATGTACCTGGTGCCAGTGCTGTTAATATATCAGTTGATATACTGAATTGGATGACTGTAGATATGGTCCAAGCTAAATTAAATTAAATAAATGTGCACAAGGCCCCGGGACCAGATGGGTTACACCCTAGAACTCTTAAAGAGCTTAGTTCAGTTATTTCTGTCCCCCTTTTCATAATATTCAGAAATTCTCTAGTGACTGGTATAGTGCCAAGGGACTGGCGCAGGGCAAATGTGGTGCCTATTTTCAAAAAGTAAACTAAAATAGAGTAAAAAAGACACGGCGCCACATAGTGCCGATAAAAGCGAGGTAATACACGGGAGCAACTTAATGACAAAAAAAGTGCTCACCTTGGATTATGGACACTGATAAGTGTCATAAAAGTAAGAAAGCTGCTGCCAGGTCCATACACAAACAAACAAAGTTTGTTGTCAGAAGAATAGCTCAGTAAAGTGAAAAAAGGACCAGCGGCGCTGCTATATTAAACGATGTCACAGGTTAAGGCAGGAATTAAATAAAAGTATTTATTTATAAATAGCAGAGGCTACGTGTTTCAGCAATTGTTGCATACATAGAAAGGTCTGAGCAGCAGGAGCAATCAGCACATGATCATTCCTGTGAAAACTGCCTGACTAGTTGTACTTCAGCATCTACTAGGGGGCGCCTCACAGCCTGTGAAGCAGCCATTTACTGGTTATATCATAAATATTATTGTTATTATTATTATTATTGATGTATTCTCATTTTACAGATACACTGTAAATGTTTGATTACCATCATGTGACAAATATTTAAGCTCCGCAGTAATTATTTAACTGTCCTATACGTGCACTTAACAATTGACTAGTGGAATGGTTCACTAAATACAAAAACAAAAAACCAATATAGGAAAGAAATCGTGCATTTTCATCTAATTTTGTAGATCCACAAAAGTGCAACAATCTTGTGAGCCCCGTATGATATATACAGTACTTCTTGTAACTCTAGCAGCATTTATAATATTAGCAATTTGTACCTGTATTGATTTGGTGATTATAGAATTGCATACTGTTGTATTTTTGATGAATACTTTCTAAGTGATTTATTAACAGAGAACACATTACAACTTCTGGTTTCACTCTTCATGAACTCGGAAGAGGAGTCTGGAATGTTGAAATGGCAAATATTATGCTTTCTTTTGTGTCTGGGCACTGATTAACCCAATAAATATAACTCTTATGTTTCAGCCTTGTTTTTTAATTTCTGAAATGTCCTCTCCTGAGTTTTTCAATTGAGCCAGTCACCAATTGTATCCATTGATAAGCAACTTTATCAATCTTCTAACATTGGCAAAATACGTTTTTCCTAGGGGAGAAATTAATGATTGGCCAATGATTTATACCAATATTAGTTTAAATGCGTCTTTGTGTTTCAGGGTGGACTGTCCATTCAGCATTAGGACCGGGCCGAAGCGTCAATGCCCAGAAGGGGCCAAAAATACTAACCCAAAAAAAAAGAGATAAATTAGATTAATGCTGCTAAAAGGCATTGTGTTAACCTGACTGTCAGGATCTGTGGGTATGTGGACCTACTGGGCCGTACCGCCAAAGCGGGATAGCAGCTGGCCAAACAGTGTACCAAGTACAGTCTATAGTCCGAGCAAGGGTATCTGTGGTAGTACAGACAGTAGCGATGGCTAGGCTCAGATGGGACCTTGGCAGCAGACACCAGGCGTGGTGTAACACATCACGACTCCAACTCTATTAGGGCACAGGAACAAGGTAGCGCGGGATACAGGCTACATATAGCAGCAACAGAACACTGGGAACAGGAAAACACTAAGGGACCATTTGCTAGACTGACACGGGAAAACACAACAACGTTCAGGCAATGAGTGAAGGGGCAGGGCCCTTCGTAAAGTCCAGGGTGATTAGACAATTCTAAACATGTGTGTGCTGGCCTTTTAAGGCCAGGACTGAGCTCACGCGCGCACCCTAGTGGTCACTGCAGGCCAGGACGGCCGCTTGTGCTGGCATCTCCGGGAAGGAAGGCGACTACAGGATGAGAGGAGTCTGCAGTGTGCGGCCGCAGACATTACAGTATCCCCTCTCTTATGCCCCCTCTTCTTGGGACCAGAGCGAGAGAGGAACTTCTTAATGAGGGTAGGAGCATTGAGGTTCTCCTCTGGCTGCCAGGACCTCCCCTCTGGACCAAATCCCTTCCAATTCACTAGATAGAAGGTTCCTCCTCCTACTTTTTTGGTGTCAGGATCTCCTTAACTTCAAATGTATCAAATGAGAGGAGAGGAGTCGGCAGTCTGCGGCCGCAGACGTTACAGTATCCCCCCTCTTACGCCGCCTCTTCTTTGGACCAGAGTGAGAGAGGAACTTCTTAATGAGAGTAGGAGCATTGAGGTTCTCCTCTGGATCCCAGGACCTCTCCTCTGGACCAAATCCCTTCCAATCCACTAGATAGAAGGTTCCTCCTTCTACTTTTTTGGTGTCCAAGATATCCTTAACTTCAAATGTATCTGCAGGACGAGGAGTCTTGGAGTAGTTGTTCAGGACCACAGGCTTCAGGAGGGAAACATGAAAAGAGTTGGGGATCTTGAGGATAGGAGGCAGCCGAAGTTTGTAGGAGACAGGTTTGATCTGTTGCAGGATCTCGAAGGGTCAGAGGAACCTAGTAGCAAACTTGTGTGACGACACCTTCAGCCGGATATTCCTAGAGGACAGCCAGGCCTTGTTACCTGGAAGAAACTAAGACGGCTCTCTTCTCCTTGTGTCCGCCTTACGCTTCATGCGGTCGACAGCCAGCAGAATAGAGGATCGGGTTTGCTGCCAGATCTGCAGAAAGTTCCTGACTGCAGAGTCCGCTGTGGGCACCTGGGACGTAACTGACACCGGGAGAGGAATTTGTGGGTGTTGCCCATAAACGATGAAGAACGGTGTTGCAGCAGTGGACTCGCTTGTGTGGTTGTTATAAGAGAACTCGGCCCAAGGAAGAAGCTGCAACCAGTCATCATGCTGCCCGGAGATGAAGTGTCGTAGGTAGTTCTCCATGATCTGATTGATCCTCTCGACTTGACCATTGGACTGGGGGTGGTAGGCTGAGGAAAAGTTCAACTTCACATCAAGGAGTTTACAAAGGGCTCTCCAGAACTTTGAGGTGAACTGAACCCCCCGATCAGACACAATATGCAGAGGTAAGCCATGCAGGCAGAAGATGTGTTGGATGAAGAGGTTGGCCAATCGAGAAGCAGAAGGTAGGCCGGTGAGCAGAACAAAATGAGACATTTTCGGAAAATCGGTCCACCACCACCCAGACCGCACTGCATCCGCAGAGGGGGGCAGGTCCGTGACAAAGTCCATTGCTATATGCTGCCAGTGGGCATTGGGCACAGTCAGCGGCTGGAGTAGGCCAGAAGGCTTGGAGTGAGCAACCTTGTTAGCAGCGCACACCGTGTAGGACGAGACAAAGTCCATGATGTCTTTGGGCAGCGTGGGCCACCAGAACTGACGGGCAATCAGATCTCGGGTTTTACGGACACCCGCCAGTTTGGAGCTGTGTCCACAGTGAAGGATTCTTCTCCTGTCTGTCAGGCATACAAAAGACCTCCCTGGAGGGATGTCTCTAACTTGCAGGGGATTAACAGAGATGATGCAGGACGGATCAATGATTTTTTGCACAGAGTCCTCTGTCTCGAACGACCTGGACAAGGCATTGGCCCTCACATTTTTGTCAGCAGGGCGGTAGTGCAGCACAAACTGGAACCGAGCAAAGAACAGCGACCACCTGGCTTGACGGGGGTTCAGCCGTTGGGCCGACTGGAAATAGGCGAGGTTCTTGTGGTCAGTATATATCAGGATGGGGTGAGATGCACTCTCTAGTAGATGTCTGCACTCCTCCAGAGCCAATTTGATGGCCAATAACTCCCGATCCCTAATCAAGCAATTGCGCTCTGTGGAAGAAAAAAGTCTAAAATAATAGCCACATACCATTGACATTCCTTTGGAGCCTCTCTGGAACAGAAGTGCACCAGCACCAACAGAGGAGGCGTCCACCTCCAACGAAAACTGTAGAGATACATCAGCATGATGGAGGGTTGATGCAGATGTGAAGGCACTCTTCAGGCTATTAATGCAGATTCTGCTTCTGGAGTCCACACCTTGGCGTTCATACCTTTTTTGGTGAGGGTAGAGATGGGAGCCGTCAGTGATGAGAAGTGTGGGATAAACTGCTGGTAGAAGTTGACGAATCCCAAAAAGCGCCGTATGGACCTCAAGCCTTGTGGGCGTGGCCATTCCAGGATGGCCTTTACCTTCTCAGGGTCTATCTTGAGGCCTTGATCCGAGATGATGCAGCCCAGGAAAGGGAAATAATTTTTCTCAAACACGCACTTCTCCAGCTTGGCATACAGGCGATTCTCTCTTAGTCACAGCAGAAATTGACGGACATGTCTTCGATGAGTCATCGGATCTGGAGAAAAAATTTAAATGTCATCGAGACCACAACACAGACATAGAGGAGGTCTCGGAAGATGTCATTGGCGTAACCCTGGAAGACCGCGGGAGCGGTACACAGACCGAAGGGCATCACCAGGTATTCGTAGTGCCCGTCTCGAGTATTAAACGCCGTCTTCCACTCATCACCTTGACGGATTCTAATTAAGTTAGGTAGTGCAATGTATTAGAACATCAAACAAACAGTTGGAGCTTCAAGTCCCCTAGTGGGACTAAAGAAAAGGGTAAAAAAACGTGTAAAAAAAGTTCAAATAAAAGTTGTAAAAAATACAATAAAAGTTTCAAGTAATAACATAAAACACAATCGCCCTTTTTCCCTTATCAAGTCATTTATTATTGAAAAAATAATAAAACCATACATATTTGATATCGCCGCGTCCGTAAAGACCTGAACTATAAAAATATTGTTATTTATTTCGCACAGTGAATGCCGTAAAAAAAAAACTAAAAAAAATACTGACATAATTGATATTTTTTGGTCACTTTGTCTTCCAAAAATGTAAATAAAAAGTGATCAAAAAGTCGCATGTACCCAAAAATGGTACCTATAAAAACTAAAACTCGTCTTGCAAAAAACAAGCCCTCATACAGCTCCGTCGACGAAAAAATTAAAAAGTTATGGCTCTCACAACATGGCGACAGAAAAAATCCATTCTCTTTACAAAAGTTATTTTATTGTGCAAAGTTGTAAAACATAAAAAAGTGATATAAATTAGGTATCGCCGGAATCGGACTGACCCGCAGAATAAATTTAACATGTAATTTATGATGCGTGGTGAGCGCTGTATAAAAAAGAACTAACAAAATATGCCAGACTTGGTCACCCAAAAAAAAAGGATAACAAGTGATCAAAAAGTCGCATGTACCCCAAAATAGTACCAATAAAAACTACAGCTCGTCCCGCAAAAAAACAGCCTTTATACCTCTACATCTATGAAAAAATAAAATTAGTTAAGGCTCCAATATGTCAGGAAATAAAAAATATGCAGTTGTGCCGACCCGAGGGGAACATTTCTTCTGTTTCAAGTGGCGAATTATCAAGGCCCCTAAAATTAGGGAACCAGGAAGGGGAGGGCCCAAACATATCTGCTGGAAGCGAGGGTGCCTGTATTATACCAGGACAACACTTTCCCAGCAAAATTCCCCAAATTGCAAAGATGCCGAGTGTGGACCAAAAGGGGAATAAGGAAGGACCATTTATTAGTGAGACACCGGCCTGTGCAGAAAGGATTGTGTCACAGCGTAACAAATATCTATGGATTATTTTATTGTTTTTTTTACCCCATTATTATACCACCTGACTATGCCCCTTATATACTCTGCCCGGCTTACATGTACCCCCACATTATAAACGGAAACACCAGTAAGACACCAAACAAAACTACTACCAAGCAAAATCCACGCTCCAAAAGCCAAATGGCTACCTCCCTTCTGAACCCTACAGTGTGCCCATACAGCAGTTTACTTCCATATATATGGCATCGCCATAACCAGGAGAACCCTTTTAACAATTTTTGGAGTGTGTGTCTCCAGTGGCACAAGCTGGGCACACCATATTTGCCACTGAAATAGCATATCTAGGGGAAATTTGAAATTTTTACTTTGCACTTTCCGCAGCGCAATCATTCATGGAAAATGCCTGTGGGGTGAAAATGCTCACTACACCCCTTAATAAATGCCTTCAGGGGTGCAGTTTCCAAAATGGGGTCACTTTTCAGCAGTTTCTTTTATTATTTCACATCAGAGCCTCTGCAATTGTGATCCAATACTTTGTAAATTGCCAAATTAGGCCTTCATTTTACATGGTACTGTTTCACTCCTGAGCCTGGTCGAATGCCCAGGTAAAAGATTAGGGCCCCACGTAGGGTGTTTCTAAAACCGGGAAACACAGCATAATAATTAGAGAGCTGTCTTGTTATGGTGGCACAAGCTGGGCACCACATATTGGCATATCTATGGAAAAAGTCCTATTTTCACTCTGCAACATCGAGTGCACACCAATTTCTGCCAATCACCTGCGGGGTTAATATGCTCACTACACCCCTAGGTGAATATCTTGAGGGGTGTAGCTTCCAAAATGGGGTCACTTCTGGGGGCATCCACTGTTTTGGTCTCACAGGGACTTTGCAAATGCGACATAGCGCCCAGAAACCAATGCAGCAAAATCAGTTTTTTTAGCTAAAGCTACGTCTTATTGGAAAAAAAGGATTTTTTTTATCTTCACTGCCCAATTCTAATAAAATCTATGAAACCCCTGTGGGGTAAAAATGCTCACTATTCCCCTAGATGGATTCTTCAAGGGGTGTAGTTTCCTAAATGGAGTAACTTTTTGGGGTTTTCACTGTTTTGGTCCCTCAGGGCTTTGCAAATGCGACGTGGTCTCCGCAAAACATTCCTGCTAAATTTGAGCTCCAAAAGCCAAATGGTGCTCTTTCCCTTCTAAGCCCTGCCTTGTGTCCAAACAGCCATTTATGACCAGATGTGGGGTAGTGTTTTACTCGGGAGAAATTGCTTTACAAATGTAGTGGTGCTTTTTCTCCTTTAGTCCTTGTGGAAATTAGAAAAAATTAGCTAAACCTACATTTTCTTTGAAAGAATGTAGATTTTCATTTTCACGGCCTAATTCCAATAATTTCTGCAAAAAACCTGCGGGGTAAAAATGCTCACTATACCCCTAGATAATTTCCTCAAGGGTTGTAGTTTCCAAACTGGGGTCACTTTTGGGGGATTTCCACTGTTTTGGCACCGCAAGAGCCTTTCAGACCCGACATGGTGCCTAAAATATTTTCTAATAAAAAAGGAGGCCCCAAAATCCTCTAGGTGCTCCTTTGCTTCTGAGGCCTGTGCTTCAGTCCATAAGTGCAATAGGACCACATGTGGGGTATTTATATAAAAACTGCAGAATCTGGGCAATAGATATTGAGTTGCATTTCCCTGGTAAAACTTTCTGTGTTACAAAAAAATAGATTAAAAATGAATTTCTGCAAAAAAAAAAGAAATGTGAACATTTCACCTCTACTTTGCCTTAATTCCTGTGAAACGTCTAAAGAGTTAAGAAACTTTCTAAATGCTGTTTTGAATACTTTGAGGGGTGAAGGTTTTAAAATGGGGTGACTTATCAGGGTTTCTAATATATAAGGCCCTAAAATCTGCTTCAAAACTGAACTGGCCCCTGTAAAAATAGTCTTTTGAAATTTTCTTGAAAATGTGAGAAATTACTGCTAAAGTTCTAAGCCGTGTAACGTCCTAGAAAAATAAAAGAATGTTCAAAAAACAATGCCAATCTAATGTAGACATATGGGGGATGGTAATTAGCAACAATTTTGTGTGGTATTACTATCTGTCTTACAAGCAGATACATTCAAAATAGAAAAATACAAATTTTTGCAATTTTTCGCTAAATTTTGGTGTTTTTCACAATTGAATACTGAATGTATCGAGCAAATTTTGCCAGTAACATAAAGTCCAATGTGTCATGAGAAAACAATCTCAGAATCGCTTGGATAGGTAAAAGCATTCCGAAGTTATTACTACATAAAGTGAAACATGTCAGATTTGAAAAAATTGGCTGTGTCCTGAAGGCCAAAACAGGCTGTGTCCTTAAGGGGTTAAATAGATCCACCTGCACAGACTCCTCAGGTGTGACTCTTGCTTCCCGGCGAGCCTCTTGGGATCGCTCCCAGAGCCTCATGAGGTCATCCAGGGTAGGTTGAAGATCACGAGCCGCGAGCTCGTCTTTAATCTTAGGAGACAGTCCCTGCCAGAATGTAGCCACTAAGGCCTCATTGTTCCAGGACAGCTCTGCCGCCAGGGTGCGGAATTGAATGGCGTACTCGCCAACGGAGGAGTCCCCCTAGCGAAGGCTCAACAGAGATGCAGCTGCTCAGGAAACTTGTCCAGGTTCCTCAAACACCATGGGAAAAATCTGTAGGAAACACTGGAAGTCCCGGGTCTCTGGTCCCTTAGGTTCCTAGATTGGATTCGCCCTTGCTAGGGCATTGCCAGTAAGGAGAGAGATGATGAAAGCGATCCTTGCGCCGTCAGTAGAAAATGCTCTGGCATTTAGGCTGAAGTGGATCTGGCACTGGTTCAAAAATCCAAAAATCCCCTGCAGGTCCTCGCGTCTCCATCATAGCGATGGGGTAGTGGCAGAGAAAATCGGGGTCAGCACTGCCAGGAGGTGTAGTTGGGGGGTCAGTACTGCCGGGAGGTGTAGCAGGAGGTACAGCAGAGGCAATAGGAACAGGTGTCGGGGGAACTGTAGCTTGCGTATCCAGCCAATGTGCAATAATGTTCACCGCCTGGAGGAGTTGGTCCTGTCGTAATTGGCAGACTAGCATATCCGCCTGCATGGCTTGTGATGTCGTCATGGTCTTGGGTTGACCAGCGGGGTCCATGGCCTGAGCGTACTGTCACGATCTGTGGGTATGTGGACCCACTGGGCCATACAGCCGTAGTGGGATAGCAGCTGGCCAAACAGTGTACCAAGTAAAGTCTATAGTCCAAGCAAGGGTATCTGTGGTAGTACAGACAGTAGCGATGATTAGTCTCAGATGGGACCTTGGCAGCAGACACCAGGCGTAGTGTAACACAACACGTCTGGAACAAGGTAGCACGGGATACAGGATACATGTAGCAGGAATGGGAACACTGGGAAAAGGAAAACACTAAGGGACCATTTGCTAGACTGCCACGGGAAAACACAACAGCGCTCAGGCAATGAGTGAAGGGGCAGGGCCATTCTTAAAGTCGAGGGTGATTAGACAATTCTAAACATGTGTGCGCGCTGGCCCTTCAAGGCCATGTCTGAGCTCGCACGCGCGGACCCTATTGGTCACTGTAGGGCAGGATGGCCGCATATGCTGGCATCTCCGGGAAGGAAGGCGTCGGCAGGATGAGAGGAGTCTGCCATGTGCGGCCGCGTACGTTACACTGACTCAAGTGTATTATATGCCCACACCACTCTTATTACACCCTTATCATGATTTGATGTGCTTTATTGCTGAAGTTGGCCAAACATCTTTGGGTTGTAAGCCAATTCTAGGCCAAATTGTGCTGGGTGAGTGTTAAGGATCTGCCAGGCACAGCTTCTGTATCTACGCCCATAGGTAATCAGTCTGCACCTGCTTCTATGTCTGTGAGACTGACTCCATCTTCCACCACTCAGGATGGCAGGCTTAGGAGTGGGAGAGCCTATCACAGCCTGGCCAGACGGAGCTAGCTCCCGCCCTCTGTCTATTTATACCTGCCTTTAATGTTCCTCCTTGCTTGTGATTCTTCTCGTTTGGTTTCCTGGCCCTGCTGCAGCTTCTTGAACTATTTGACCCTGCTTCATATTGACCCTGGCTTACTGACTACTCTCCTGCTCTGCGTTTGGTACCTCGTACACTCCTGGTTTGACTCGGCTTGTTCACTACTCTCCTGCTCTGCGTTTGGTACCTCGTAAACTCCTGGTTTGACTTGGCTCGTTCACCACTCTTGTTGCTCACGGTGTTGCCGTGGGCAACTGCCCCTTTTCCCTTGCTTCTGTGTACCCTTGTCTGTTTGTCTGTCGTGCACCTATTGAGTGTAGGGACCGTCGCCCAGTTGTACCCCGTCGCCTAGGGCGGGTCGTTGCAAGTAGGCAGGGACTGAGTGGCGGGTAGATTAGGGCTCACTTGTCTGTTTCCTTACCCCCATCATTACAGTGAGTAGTTACATCAAATTATATCAAATATATTATTCATTCATTGCACATAAATATATTGACACTCAAAAAAACAATGGCTTCTAATGAACATATTGTTCCATGCATGTAAATTGCTAATAGTAAAACATTGTAATTTCACTTAAATTGTGTTTTCTGGCACAAAGAACAATAAATTAATCAGCATAACCTGTCACTTAATCCACACAAATGAATATTAAGCAACAGCAGGGTGACTGGAAGTTTTACATCTCAATGTTATTTTCCATTGGAAGAGCTAAAACGTTGGTGGCAAAGCCCAGTAAATAGTGAATGATATGAATGGGTGAATTGTATATGATCAACAATGGAAAATTTACATACAGTTCCCCCTTTAGGAATTTCTGAGCCCCATACAGCCAAGGACTCTGGGCCCCCCTCCATTGACAAGGGCTTCAGCAGGGGGGGGGGGTTGTGGCGCGAGTCGGACGGGTCCCTTTTTTTCAGCCACGTGACCGGGCCCCTGACAGCAGTACCAGTAGTACTGCCCTGATGGCGACCCTGCTTACATATCTCTGCTTGCCCTTAATCTGTGTAAAGATCTTAGGTGTAATTACTCTTGGCATGAAGGAATGATGGGTGTGATGATTAGCGCAATGATTAATACTTTATGTATTTGTGCATTTAGATTTTATATTCTGTTCTAAAATACATATCACACGCTTGAAATTCACCCTTTTACTTTGTCGCGTTCTAGCATCTGCTGAATTTAATCTCAGCGGTCAGATGTTACTTTGTAGAAAACAGGATTTTAAACTTCTGGGTCATCTACTTGCAAGTCAGTCAGAAGATCCTGATAGTGAAATTTTTATGTAGATGTGCTACCAGAGACCATGCTGATGCTCCCACACACAGAGCAATAAACCTCCCCTGCTCGTTCTATGCAGATACCATTGTATTACAAGTTATAAAGTGGAAATTGAATGTCTTTAGTTTGGGCACATTAAGTAGGAAATGTAAGAAAATAAACTGTGGAAGTAGCAAAGAAACCAAATAAAAGACCAGCTTCCAGATACATATAGTCTATACCTGTATTTATTTTGAATCCTTTCATCTTTATGGCATTATTGTATGTTTGAAGGCTTTTATGGCCTGGGTCAATATAAGCTTAGAAATTGTACTCCCTACATGCAGTACGTGTAAATAGAATTTGGAAAGTGCATCTCAATATAAATAAAAGGCTTAAAAATATCTCTTGGACCACTGTAGTAACTGAGAATTCTGTTCCTATGTAACAAGGAAAATAATAAGATGAAACCATAGTTCTCTATAATTTTTAATTATTAAGGCCTCATTCACACGACAGGGTCCGAGTGTCGGCCGGGAAAATTGTCCGTTTTTGGCCGATTTTCCCCGGCCGGTCTGCATCCACTTTGCATCCGTTCCGATTCCGTTCCGGGCCGTGTTGCCGTTTTTACCGGCCGATTTGGACCTGATTTGCATCCAATTTTTTCCCTGTCCGTTTTAAAATCGGATGAATTTCATTTAAATTTGTTGCCACACACAGCTCTCTGTAGATAATGGCACACAGCCCCCTGTAGGTAATGCCACTCAGACCCCTGTAGGTAATGCCACCCAGACCCCTGTAGGTAATGCCACCCAGACCCCTGTTGGTAATGCCACCCTGCCCCCTGCAGGTAATGCCACCCAGCCCCCTGCAGGTAATGCCACCCAGCCCCCTGCAGGTAATGCCACCCTGCCCCCTATAGGTAATGCAACCCTGCCCCCTATAGGTAATGCCACCCTGCCCCCTGTAGGTAATGCCACCCTGCCCCCTGTAGGTAATGCCACCCTGCCCCTTGTAGGTAATGCCACCCTGCCCCTTGTAGGTAATGCCACCCTGCCCCTTGTAGGTAATGCCACCCAGCCCCCTGTATGTGATGCCACCCAGCCCCCTGTAGGTAATGCCACCCTGCCCCTTGTAGGTAATGCCACCCTGCCCCTTGTAGGTAATGCCACCCTGCCCCTTGTAGGTAATGCCACCCAGCCCCCTGTATGTAATGCCACCCAGCCCCCTGTAGGTGATGCCACCAAGTCCCCTGTAGGGGTTGCCACCAAGTCCCCTGTAGGTGATGCCACACAGCCCCCTGTAGGTTGCACCCATCCCCCCCCCCCACATTCCAGAAGAAGTCACTGACTTCAATGTCCATATATGGACAGTGTAGTCACTGACTTCTCCTGGAGAGGAATTCCCTGCCACAGGTCGGGAATTCCGCTTCAGAAGTGAGTGACGTCACTGTGTCCATATATGGACAGTGTAGTCACTCACTTCTCCTGTAGCAGAATCCCCGGCCATAGCGTCGGGGATTCCGCTGCAGAAGTTAGTGACATCGCTGTGTCCATATATGGACAGTGTAGTCACTCACTTCTCCTGTAGCGGAATCCCCGGCCATAGCATCGGGGATTCCGCTGCAGAAGTGAGTGACATCGCTGTGTCCATATATGGACAGTGTAGTCACTCACTTCTCCTGTAGCGGAATCCCCGGCCATAGAGTCGGGGATTCCGCTGCAGAAGTGAGTGACATCGCTGTGTCCATATATGGACAGTGTAGTCACTCACTTCTCCTGTAGTGGAATCCCCGGCCATAGCGTCGGGGATTCCGCTGCAGAAGTGAGTAACATCGCTGTGTCCATATATGGACAGTGTAGTCACTCACTTCTCCTGTAGCGGAATC
Source organism: Rhinoderma darwinii (assembly GCF_050947455.1). Classification (NCBI taxonomy): domain Eukaryota; kingdom Metazoa; phylum Chordata; class Amphibia; order Anura; family Rhinodermatidae; genus Rhinoderma; species Rhinoderma darwinii. Next base: position 388,386,470 of record NC_134687.1, read on the forward strand.
CCCGGCCATAGCGTCGGGGATTCCGCTGCAGAAGTGAGTGACTTCGCTGTGTCCATATATGGACAGTGTAGTCACACACTTCTCCTGTAGCGGAACCCCGGCCGGGGATTGGGGATTCCGACTCCTATAGGGAGCAAAAAAAGACCCTCCTCCTCCTCACATGCACTCTGCACTGTGAGGAGGAGGAGGAGGAGAGAGAGCACGAGCGACGGAATACATGGCCATCACTCGGAACACATTCCGGTGTATTACCCGGCCCCATAGACTTTTATGGGAGCCGGGCGGCCGGGCACCCGGCCGAAAATAGGGCATGTCCCAATTTATTTATTTTTTGCGTTTACGGCCCGAAAAACACCCGAAAATGGTCCGTGTGAACATACCCTAACATACACATGGTCAGTGCCGCTATGAAATTTCTCCATTGATAGATATCGTTAGCCAGGAGCACTACTATAGGGGGAAGCAGAGGTAGCAGCAGTGGTGGATCATCATTAGGTGCGGTTCAAACCGCACATGACCGCACGGGCCCCCTCATGCCCAGTGGCGTCGCTAGCACCGGAGGAGGCCCGGAGCTAGCGACAGCCACATTCACTTGTATTTGCGTCCTCAGGACGCAGATACAAATGAATAATACAGGCTGCAGGCCACATTAGGCCTGTAGACTATAAGGCGCTGGGAAGACTTCCTGCGCAGGCCGGTGTGATGACGTCACTGAATCATGCTGGTCTGCACATGCGTCCTGCCCAGAGGATGTGCAGCGCTCCGTCCGTCGCGGGAACAGCGCAAGGTAAGTAAAATATTTTTTAGTTTATTTGTTTTTTTCGGGGGGGGGGGGCTGTGTGTAGCACTATACACAAGGGGGAGCGCTGTGTCACACTACATACAAGGGGGGAAATGCTGTGTAGCACTATATACAAGGAGGGAGCGCTGTGTAGCATACCTCCCAACTTTTGAATTCAGAAAAGAGGGACATTTTAAGCCACGTCCCCTAACCACTCCCAATATCCAGCATAAACACATCAAATCACGGCCAGATCCTTCTGCAAATAACACACGCACATTCTCACTGCGGATCTCTAGACTGTCTGGATATCACAGATATTATGGATCCGGTTATATCGTCTTTGTGTTACTTTTCCTATCTTGGGTATAACATTTGCTCATCATGGCGGTAGCAGCTGCAGGACAAACCAAATGGCTGACAACAATGAAAGTCAAGAGGGAGACCCTGTGGTTGATGACTTTTCAATTGACAGGTAGCAGAGTTACATGATGGGGATTTTTTTTTTTCCAGTTGTGTAACTCTGCTACCGGTCAATGAAAAAATCATCCACAAGAGACCCCCTGTAGATAGCTCCAGACACAGCCCTCCTGTAGATAGCTCCAGATACAGCCCCCCTGTACATAGCGCCAGACACAGCCCCCCTGTAGATAGCTCCACACACAGCACCCCTGTGCATAGCGCCAGACACAGCCCCCCTGTAAATAGCTCCAGATACAGCCCCCCTGTACATATCTCCACACAGAGCCCTCCTGTAGAGAGCTCCAGATACAGCCCCCCTGTACATAGCGCCAGACACAGCCCCCCTGTAGATAGCTCCACACACAGCCCCCTGTAGATAGCTCCACACACAGCCCCCCTGTAAATAGCTCCACACACAGCCCCCTGTAGATAGCTCCACACACAGCCCCCCTGTAGATAGCTCCACACACAGCCCCCTGTAGATAGCTCCACACACAGCCCCCCTGTAGACAGCTCCACACACAGCTCCCCTGTAAATAGCTTCACACACATCCCCCTGTGGATAGTGCCAGACACAGCCCCCTGTAGATAGCTCCAGATACAGCCCCCTGTAGATAGCTACACACACAGCCCCCTGTAGATAGCGTCAGATACGGCCCCCTGTAGATAGCGTCAGACACAGCCCCCCTGTAGATAGCGCCACACACAGCCCCCTGTAGATAGCTCCAGACACAGCCCCCCTGTACATAGCTCCACACACAGCCCCCCTGTACATAGCGTCAGATACAGCCCCCTGTAGATAGTGCCACACACAGCCCCCCTGTAGATAGCGCCAGACACAGCCCCCTGTACATAGTGCCAGATACAGCCCCTTTGTACATAGCGTCAAATACATCCCCCTGTAGATAGTGCCACACACAGCCCCCTGTAGATAGCTCCACACACAACTCCCTGTACATAGCGCCACACACAGCCCCCCCCCCTGTAGATGGCTCCACACACAGCACACTGTTGTCTTCTTATTTGGCAGAAAGGCATTTGTGGTGCGCTATCCAACAACAGGGCTCAGGTTCGACATTTACCTCTATAATCCCTATAGCTACACTACTGCTGACCTAGGAAGTTATTTTAAAATGTTAGCATTTAATTATGACCTTTAATTTTTGTTATTAAAAACCATATAGGATTAGATCCCTCATCGAATCTCAGTGTTGAGGGAATCTTATTTAATAAAATCAGTTTGCATCCCTTTCATCGAAACCCATTTTTAACATTTTAAAGAATGCAGGATGTAATTTCAGATTACAAAACATTTCATCTGTCATCAATTTTTTCATCAGATTTCCAAAGGAGATGGGAGGGGGGAGCAAGGGCAGATTGATAAAGATACACACAGGGGTGCTGCATCTTCCTGGTAAGAGTTATATGTCACCCGAGTGCTGGATTCTCATCTACACTGCTCATCACTGCTAGATAGAAATAGGAAAGCAGGATTTTCCTCTTTTCTGTATGCAATGTATAGAAAACATGATAGCAGTTAGGTTCCAACCACTAGTTCAGAGACAACTGAGAATTAGAGATAGAGCCTGCAGAGAGGAAAACTGCTAAATAATGCAGAATACAAGTCATATAATGGCCAGAAATAGCATTATTCCTCATGTATACACATATGACAGGTTATTCTGAAAGTCATCTGAAAAGTTAGGTACGCTTTCATTATATAAAATATTTTAAACAATTATATTTTTAGAGGCACTATGTTTAAAAACTAAGACACCAATTGTAACTATCTCTGTTGTACAAAAGCAAAATAAATGTTTTTTATAGGAATAAAAAAAGAGAAGTTTTATAGCTAATACTTGTAACTCACTTCCTCCCCTTTTCCACATGCTGGTGGATGAAGCATGCAGTGCACACCTCTCCAAAGCAATCTGACAAAAAGCATCTAACAAGTCATAACATGGAGTATTTGGCAATACGCACCGATCTATTGTATCACTATATTTGTTATTGTGTTGCTGACTGCACCTGTTTCTAGCTTGCTTAGTGCACTTGTATAGTTATTAAAAGCAAAGTCTAATTGCATACATACAAATAATACAAAACAGTAATAGTAGTTATAAAAGCTACATATACGTATATACTATATCCCAATTCAAGAATGAATTTTCTACTAATATACCCACTTTACCTGAAAAGCAGAATTAGTAAGACCCATAGTTCCATCCCGGCTTTTATCACTGAGCTCCATGTCACAACAGCATGAATTTGTAAATGTTCCAACCACACAAGTGACTCCTGAACGTACAAGTGCAGAGATTGACTTGCCTGCTGTCACTCCCAGCTTGTATTTTTTTTCCCTGCTCCACCCTTTAATAGTTGTTCATTCTTACATAGATTGATAAAGACTGTAAATTGGTCATTTCCACATAAAGGTGGGAACTGGTGCAACTCCATGTGTCAGTGCTTTATTTACCCAGAAGTGACAATAGTGTCTCATTCTTGCACAATGTTCTTGTATCACACGTAGCAAAAAGTTAGTTAACTTTGTGATTGACACAGAAACGCACGTAAATTAATGAAATAATTGGAAGGTTTTTTGTAATTACCTGGGACATTGTAATAGTATATATATATATATATATATATATATATATATATATATATATATATATATATATATATATATATATATATATAAATAAAAAGACATACAGTAGAATTGGGACTGCTGAAGTCCCGGTTTATAGGAAAGTGTGGACTATTGGAAGCAATCCTACACACACAGGAATTTTGAGGCAGATTTTGAACTGTCAGCATTGTTTTTACACTTTTCTTCTGTGATTATTCACGGCATTTGCCCGCGACCGTTGAATCGAATGCCAGCACCGCGGGTGAAAAACGCCACCTAAACCACTCAGAAAAGAGCGCCACAGGTTTTTTCTGCCTTCCATTGATTTCAATAGGAGGTCAGAGGCAGTAATCGCTGGAAGAAAAAACATGCCCCTTTGTTCTGTGAGCTGCCAAAAGCCACACAGGTAAAAAAGCGCCTCTGCCTCCCATTGAAATCAATGGGGGACGATTTGGTCAGTTTTGGCACTGATTTCAATGTGCTTTACGTTCCAAAAAAATCAGTGTGAACTGACCCTTGTACAGTACATACATACAAATCATCAAACACATACATATATACATACATTTATACACACACACATTTATTTATACTTAAAGGGGTTCTCCGGGCATTTGATATTGATGGCCTGTCACGATCTGGGCCGCACCACCGTAGCAGAGTAGCAGCTGGCCAAACAGTCCTAGTACAATAGTACCTTAAATAGTCCAGAAAGTAATGGAGGCTCGGCACAGATGAATTTGTAGACACCAGACGTGGTGTAAATCAGCAGGCGTGACCGGTGGTACAACACAACTCCAACAGGTTAAGGCACAGGAACAGATATAGCACAGGATACAGGTAGAAGGGCACGGGAACAACGGGAAAAGGATAACACTAAGGGACCATTTGCTAAAACTAACATGGGTAAACACAACAACGCTCAGGCAAGAGTGAAAGGGCAGAACCCTTTTTATAGTCCAGGGTGATCATGGGCTAATTACAGATCTTACTCATGAGTGTGCACCGGCCCTTTAAGGCTGGATGCGAGCGCGCGTGCACGCCCTACAGGAACTAGTGCAGCGATGCGGAAGCGAGTGCCGGCGTCTCTCAGGAGGGAGATGCCGCTCGGCCCTCACTCGTCCATGGCTGCGGCCATCGGGGGGCAGGTAAGAACGACGGTCTGCGGCTGGGGACGTTACATGGCCTATCCTTAGGGTAGGTCATTGTTATCAAAACGGTAGGGGTCTGACTCCCGGCACCTCCGCAAATCAGCTGACTGAAGGGACCTTTTTATAGCTTACCAGGCACAGCTCTGTACACATCCGTGGTGGCTGTGCCTAAGATTTTAGTTTAGTCCCATTTACTTTAATTGGACCGGAATTGCAATCCCAGACACTGCTGCTACGGATGTGTACGGAGTTGTGCCTGGTAAACTAAAAAGAGGCCGCGCATTCAGTCAGTCAGCCAGCTGGTCAGCAGGGGTGTCAGAGTTAAATCCCCGCCAAGCTGATATTGATAACCTACTCTAAGGATATGCTATCAATATAAAATGCTCAGAGAACCCTTTTAAGGGCCAATAACATGGGACCAATATTGTTTGATAAAACATTATATTGCGCACATGTTTACAATCATTGTACAGTGTAAACATGTTCAGCGATTGCACAATCTGCGAGAATTTGCTTATTTGTTGTTGATCTAATTTTATATGATGGCATAAAAATGATTCTTCGTCGGTGTTATATACCCTCGTGTAAACATGCTTCAGCTAATCGTCACATTGGAAACAGGAGGAGAAGAAAAAAACTTGCAATCTCAAAAGCGATCAAGATGACGAAAAAACATACGATTACTGTTACATATAAGGGCATGTTTTTTGAATGTTAACACCTTAAAATATTGTCGATTGGCCCTCGTTTTTAACAGTTTATCTACACATGTAAAAAGACACTAAGCCGTGTTTCGTGGATGAGTGTCGTGTCCTCCGCTGTGTGTCATTTGGCTAGATGGTCTGCGATGAGGTTTGTTATAACTTCCTACTTTTAAGTATTACAGTGGGCGTAAGGAGAAAGCGGCATAGTTACATACATATACATATATATGAGCATAGGCCCCCTTCCCTAGATTACATTCAGGGACTAAATGTACACATATTGCTGCCCATCACAGAGAAACTGCCAATCACTGCCATATTATCGGGTAATTTTCATGTTAATTCCGCATGTAACTAATTATAGTACCATGCAGGACTAACATGGAAATTACCTGATAATATGACACTTCCTGTCCGGCACCTGTGGACATGACCCATATATATGAGTTTAGGCCCCATGCTGTGGCCTAGATTACATGTAAGGTCCTAATTTACACATAGTGCCGACTGCCACAGAGGATCGGCTGCCCACAGATGCCAGATTATAAAGTAATTTTCACGTTAATCCGGCAGAGGACTATTTTGCAGTTTCTACAAGAGTATACACATATCGATGTTAACTCTAAAATTATTGTTTTGTCCCTACTTTAACAGACAGATTTATTTTATATATTCCTATTTCAGTGTTGTCTCAATCCAGACATTTCATCTTCTCTGATTACACTCCGATCCCATTTTTACCTTCTTTTTCCAATGTACAATGACCATTGATATTATTCTTGGAAAGAATTGCTGCTCCCACTTACTGCTCTCACATGGGTCCTATTTTTGCCCTGTAATGTATTGTGGTGTTCTGAATACTGACCTTAGCTGAGGCTACAGAGACCTTCAGTTCTATGAATGTAGAGTTGAGTTGTCGTTACAACCTTGCAATCTTTTTGGCAGAAATTTTGTAGTTCTGAAAAATGTACAAAGAAGAGCAACAAAACTAATACGTTTAATTGAGAATAATAGTTATTATTAAAAAGATTAAAAGAGTTGAAGTAAAGATTAAAAGAAGTACATTTATTTAGTCTCAAGAAGAAGCATCAGAGGGGGACATGCTAAACTTGTACATTTCTATATAAATTGCCCATACAAAAAAGCTGTTTAATGTACAGTGCCCTGAACAGACAAGGCAGCACTTTCTTAGTCTAGAGAATAAGAAGGTTTCATCTCCAAAGACAACAAAGCTTCTTTACTGTAAGAGTGGTGACGTTGTGGAACCGTCTACCTCAGGGGCTTTTTTTTTTGGTAGCAGAAACAATTGATGGCTTCAAGAAAGGATTAGATTATTTCTTAGAGCAAAAATAATCAGCCCTTATGTAATTTATAGAATTCTTGTATGCATGTGGATCCAGTCTGATCACCAAGTGGGGTCAGGAAACTTTTTTTTCTTTTTTGGGAGCTTGGTTTATGCCCTAAATGGGTTCCCCCTCCTATCCTTCTTCCACACCCTGTCCACTTCAGAACCGTATCTTACCTTAACCACACTATGTAACTACTGTAAATGTGACTATGTGTTTACTAGTCTTCTCTTTTTTTCAATATTGCACTTTATTGAAATATCAGACACCATTCAGTAGAGTTACGTCATAATATGGAACATTTGGAAATACTCTTTATAGTACAAATATAAATAAGTTAACCCAGAAATAGAAAATGTCAGCGTACAGTATTACCTTGCCTGTTCAAAGCAAGATCCAATTATAGCACATATGATTGCATTGCTTATAAAAAGTATTTACCCCCTTTACAATATATCAACAGAAGTTGAAAATACATTTTACACTCATTATATCTATTAAGCACAAAATAAATGTATAGATAACTACTGTATATACCCCCTGCAGGTCAGTATTTAGTATTGAGTCTCCTTTGACATCAATGACTGTAAGGACGGGTCAATTTTTATCATTCTTGTTTGCAAAACTGTTCCTACTGTGATTAAAAATAAGGGCTTCATTTTATTCGCCATTTTTTCTTCAGATTAAAATGAATACTGTGTAAATGAATGGATCTTTCTGTTATTGGAGTCCCAAAAAAAGAATCTATCAGGGTCTTGCTTTTTAACTAGATAGAATAGTGTGCAGGCTGAGCTTTTCTTTCCAGTATTTTTTTGGCATGCAATTTAGACCATTATGCTCGCATATCTTTTTTGGGAAAAAGGCTGAACTTGATGGACATACAGTGAAGGAAATAAGTATTTGATTCCTTTCTGATTTTGTAAGTTTGCCCACTGTCAAAGACATGAACAGTCTAGAATTTTTAGGCTAGGTTAATTTTACCAGTGAGAGATAGATTATATATATAAAAAAAAAAAAAAAAAGAAAATCACATAGTCCAAATTATATATATTTATTTGCATTGTGCACAGAGAAATAAGTATTTGATCCCTTTGGCAAACAAGACTTAATACCTGGTGGCAAAACCCTTGTTGGCAAGCACAGCAGTCAGACGTTTTTTGTAGTTGATGATGATGTAGTTCATGAATTGCAGGCAGATTTAAACAAACTAAGTGTTTGGGCGTCCACTTGGCAGATGAAGTTTAATGTAGATAAATGTAAAGTTATGCATCTGGGTACCAACAACCTGCAGGCATCATATGTCCTAGGGGGAGCTACACTGGCGGATTCACTTGTTGAGAAGGATCTGGGTGTACTTGTAAATCATAAACTCAATAACAGCATGCAGTGTCAATCAGCTGCTTCAAAGGCCAGCAGGATATTGTGGTGTATTTTAAGAGGCATGGACTCGCGGGACAGGGATGTAATATTACCACTTTACAAAGCATTAGTGAGGCCTCATCTAGAATATGCAGTCCAGTTCTGGGCTCCAGTTCATAGAAAGGATGCCCTGGAGTTGGAAAAAATACAAAGAAGAGCAACGAAGCTAATTAGGGGCATGGAGAATTTAAGTTATGAGGAAAGATTGAAAGAATTAAACCTATTTAGCCTTGAAAAAAGACGACTAAGGGGGGACATGATTAACTTATATAAATATATTAATGGCGTATACAAAAAATATGGTGAAATCCTGTTCCTTGTAATACCCCCTCAAAAAAGAAGGGGGCACTCCCTCCGTCTGGAGAAAAAAAGGTTCAAGCTGCAGAGGCGACAAGGCTTCTTTACATTGAGAACTGTGAATCTATGGAATAGTCTACCGCAGGAGCTGGTCACAGCAGGGACAGTAGATGGCTTTAAAAAAGGGTTAGATAATTTCCTAGAACAAAAAAATATTAGCTCCTATGTGTAGAAATTTTTCCTTCCCTTTTCCCTTCCCTTGGTTGAACTTGATGGACATGTGTCTTTTTTCAGCCGTACTAACTATGTAACTATGTAACTATGTAACTATGAGGTTTGCACACATATTAGATGGAAATTTTAGCCCACTCCTCTTTGCAGATCATCTGTAAATCATTAAGATTTCGAGGCTGTCGCTTGGCAACTCGGATCTTCAGCTCCCTCCATAAGTTTTAGATGGGATTAAGGTCTGGAGACTGACTAGTCCACTCCATGACCTTAATGTGCTTCTTTTTGAGCCACTCCTTTGTTGCCTTGGCTGTATGTTTCGGGTCATTGTCGTGCTGGAAGACCCAGCCACGAGCCATTTTTAATGTCCTGGTGGAGGGAAGGAGGTTGTCACTCAGGATTTGACGGTACATGGCTCCATCCATTCTCCCATTGATGCAGTGAAGTAGTCCTGTGCCCTTAGCAGAGAAACACCCCCAAAACATAATGTTTCCACCTCCATGCTTGACAGTGGGGACGGTGTTCTATGGGTCATAGGTAGCATTTATCTTCCTCCAAACACAGCGAGTAGAGTTCATGCCAAAGAGCTCAATTTTAATCTCGTCTGACCACAGCACCTTCTCCCAATCACTCTCAGAATCATCCAGATGTTCATTTGCAAACTTCAGACGGGCCTGTAGATGTGCCTTCTTGACCTTGCGGGCACTGCAGTATTTTAATCCATTACGGCGTAATGTGTTACCAATGGTTTTCTTGGTGACTGTGGTCCCAGCTGCCTTGAGATCATTAACAAGTTCCCCCCGTGTAGTTTTCGGCTGAGCTCTCACCTTCCTCAGGAACAAGGATACCCCACGAGGTGAGATTTTGCATGGAGCCCCAGATCGATGTCGATTGACAGTCATTTTGTATGTCTTCCATTTTCTTACTATTGCACCAACAGTTGTCTCCTTCTCACACAGCGTCTTACTTATGGTTTTGTAGCCCATTCCAGCCTTGTGCAGGTCTATGATCTTGTCCCTGACATCCTTAGAAAGCTCTTTGGTCTTGCCCACGTTGTAGAAGTTAGAGTCAGACTGATTAATTGAGTCTGTGGATAGGAGTCTTTTATACAGGTGACCATTTAAGACAGCTGTCTTTAATGCAGGCACCAAGTTGATTTGGAGCGTGTAACTGGTCTGGAGGAGGCTGAACTCTTAATGGTTGGTAGGGGATCAAATACTTATTTCTCTGTGCACAATGCAAATAAATATATATAATTTTGACTATGTGATCTTCTGTTTTTATTTTTTATATATAATCTATCTCTCACTGGTAAAATTAACCTAGCCTAAAAATTCTAGACTGTTCATGTCTTTGACAGTGGGCAAACTTACAAAATCAGCAAGGGATCAAATACTTATTTCCTTCACTGTAGATAGATATTAAATATATTTTCATAAGCAAATTAATTTTTTCACTTCTTGTGTTCTATTGCATTTTAATAATTCAGCATCATCTGTATCTCTCTTACAAAAGAATGTAGTCCTGTTTGTAGCCGCAGAAATAAACTACTGTTAGCAGTCTGTAGTCAGTGGGCAGATGAGGTAACTTTTGTAATTCTGGAGCAGTCCTCTCAGCACATTTATTTATGGGATTTGTATAATCCTAATATATTCCTAATATTTAGTGAGACATTTAATGAGAAAAAAATGTAAACTATACTTGAATTATAGAATTAGTATTTTGCTAGGTTTGTGGTGTGTGAGAGGTCAATGGTTTGTAAACGGATCAAATAGTAAAATATTTGCTATAATAAGTATAAAGTTAGCAAAATCCTTTAATCCTCTGCTTATGAGGAAGTTGGGTGTCTGTCAATATGGCAGGTGTTGTCACCAGGGGTTGAACAGCAAAACTGGCTAGTTATGCAAAATACTCAACCTTGTTGCCATATTCCTGACTAAAAACTGTAGGCAATTTAATTTAGGAATCTGCGAACGTTTTGTGACTACCTGTGTCGGAGTTGTAATGATGCTCATCAAAGAAGTTTCCTCAGTCAACGATACAGAATTTTGAACAGTCTGACATAATTTGAGAATACAATGAATTATATTGAATTAATAATTTTTTTGTCAGAGTGAGTTACTGTGTCACGGCCGTGGTCGCGGACCGCCACCGTTCCTTACCTTGCGACGGCTGTGACCACAGACCGCTGGCATCCTGCCAGCGTCTCCCTCCTAGCCCGTCCGGCCCAATTCTTAATGTTAGAATGCGCACGGTCGCGCACTCGGTCCTGGACTTAAAGGGCTAGCGTGCGCACATTGTTAAAAATTCCCTAATCCATTCCTGATCACTCTGGACTTTAAAAAGGGCTCCGCCCTTTCACTCCTTGCCTGAGCATGGTTGTTGTCTACCCATGTTCGTATTGTAAATGGTCCCTTAGTTGTTTACTGCTCCCAATGCACCCTTGCTCTGCTACCCGCATCCTGTATCCCGTGCTGTGTTTTTTTCCTGAGCCTTTCTAGTGTTGGAGTCGTGTTCTGTCATCTGCCATGTCTGCTGTTATATACCATGTCTGGTGTCACCTGCCACTCCTGCAGGTATACACCAAATTTGGTGTCATCTTCTACTCCTGGTATCATCCGCTACGTCTGGCGCTACCTGCCACGTCTAGTCCCATCCGTGCAAAGGCCTCTGCCACTGACCAGACTATCTCAGGTACCCTCGTGCTATGAACGTTTGTATAGACTTTGCATAGACTGTGACTTGGCCAGCTGCCTCTCCCTTACGGCGGAGTGGCCTAGTGTGTCCACATACCCCTAAATCGTGACAGTACGCTCAGGCCATGGACTCCACTGGCCAACCTAAGACTGCAGTTCAGGTGATACAAACCGATATGCGTGACCTATGTGCACTCCAGGATCAACTCCTCGTGGCTGTAAACTCCATCATCGTCCGACTGGATCAACCTCCTGCTCCTCTTCCAGATGCTGCTGCCATTCCACTGCCCGTTACTCCTCCTGTCTGTTCCGGATTCAGAGTTTCGCTGCTTCTTCCTCCCCGCTATGACGGTGACCCTAGATCATGTAGAGGGTTCATCAATCAATCCTATCATTCATTTTAGACTATGAGCTCATCTCTTACCCTCTGATGAGGCCAAGGTAGCGTTCATCATTTCCCTTCCTGCTGACAAGGCCCTGGCATGGGCGAACATCCATCTTGGAACGAGAGGGACCTGAATTCTCAGACCTAGCTTTATTGTTACAGACTTTTCGTACTGTGTTCGAGGAGCTGGGTCGAACATCCTCTGCAGCGGCCACTCTGCTAACCCTCAAGCATGGAGGTTCCACAGTAGGAGAGTATGCAATCTCCTTCCGTACCCTGGCAGCAGATTTGGCATGGAACAATGAGGCGTGGATGGTGACCTTTTGGCAGGGACTGTCCTCGCACATCAAAGATCTTCCTTCTACTCTGGATGCTCTTATCTTGTTGGCTACCCGGGTCATCATGTGGATTCAGGAACGTGCTCAGGAGGTTCGGCGAGAGAGATGTTTCCAAAGACTGGCACCCTCATTCCAGAGACCACTATTGCCTTCCCCTGTTGCTCTACCTGAAGAACCTATGCAGGTAGACAGAATCAAACTGTTCGAGCAGGAGAAACAGCACAGACGCTCTTCAGGTCTGTGTCTGTATTGTGGCCTTAAAGGCCGTTTCATGCACCAATGTCCATTAAAACCGAGAAACTCCAGCACCTAGGGTTGGTTGGAGAGACAACCCTAGGTGGGACGACGACAAAAGTCAAAGCCTCTTCCAAGTTATCTATTTCTGTGACTATCATTTCTGGAGAGACTTCACTCTCCTCCTCTATCTATCTGGATTCTGGAGCAGCTTCAAATTTTATCCAGCAGGATCTAGTGGATCGTCTACATCTACCCACAAATCTCCTGGAGAGACCCCTAGCTGTTGCCTCTGTGAATGGACTACCATTGCCCGACCCTATTGTGTCCATCACTAAACCACCGACACTACAAATCAGAGTTCTACACTCAGAACAGATCACCTTCCTCGTTCTACCCAGAGCGATCAACCCTGTCCTGCTGGATCTGCCTTGGCTTCATCTAAATGCTCCGGTTCTCGACTAGAGTTCTGGATAGGTCCTCCAATGGGGGTCCAAATGCCTTGCCCGCCGCCTGCCACAGGTTCATCCTGTTTTGCCTCCACTGCCTTAGTCACTCTTCGATCTACCGCCACATTATGCTAGTTTTGAGGACATCTTCTGTAGGAAGGAAGCAGAGACTCTTCCTCCTCATCGCATTTACGACTGCCCAGTTGAATTACTTCCTGATGCCTTGCCACCTCAAGGTCAAGTTTATCCTCTCTCCCTGCCTGAGACCCTAGCCTTGACGTTATGGAGAACCCTGAGAGAGGGTTCATCCAGAAGTCATCCTCTCCGGCCGGAGCCGGATTCTTCTTCGTGAAGAAGAAGGATGGATCTCTTCGTCCATGTATCGACTACCGGGGTGTGAACCAAATTACGGTTAAGAATAAGTATCCCTTGCCCCTTTTCTCAGAACTTTCCGATAGAATTCGTGAGACCAAGGTGTTCACGGACATGGATCTAGGCTGGGTGTTTATAACTTGATCCGTATCCGCAAAGGGTGGAAAACCACATATAACACCTGAGACGGCCATTATGAATACCTTGTGATGTCCTTTAGACTATGTAACGCTCCAGCTGTGTTCCAGGAGTTTGTAAATGACATTTTTTTCGAGCCCTGCTGTATGTCTGCGTGGTGGTCTATCTGGACGACATCCTGATTTACTCACCTATTTTGAGGACACATCAGAAGCATGTTTGTCTGTTCGCCAAGTTCTCTCGCGGTTAAGGGGAGATCGCCTATATGCTAAACTCGAGAAATGTATGTTCGAGGGGAACTCCCTGCCCTTCCTGGGCTACATCCAGGGCCGGCCTTAGGGGTGTGCGAGCTGTGCGAGCGCACAGGGCGCTGCCCCCTCCAAGCATGTAGAGGGCGCCACTGGGCTCTGCCTCTACTCTGTGCTCTGTTCTTAGTTACACACACAGAGTAAATAAGACCCGAGGAGCAGAGGAGGAAGCTCCACCCACAGCCCATCCTGCACGAAGCCTGTGATCCTGTCAGCAAGGAGACATGGTAAGTTTCTATGTGTGTCTCTGTGTATATGTGTCTCTGTGAATATACAGTGTGTGTGTGTGTATACAGTATGTCTCTGTGTGTATACAGTGTTTGTGTGTGTGTGTGTGTGTGTGTATGTGTGTGTGTGTGTATACAGTGTGTCTCTGTGTGTATATGTGTATATGTTACAGTGTGTGTGTCTCTGCATGTGTTTATGTCTCTATGTAAAAGTGTGTGCAATATTAAAGTAGAACAGATAAAACTAAGATATCTGTGCTGCCCCTATATACCCTGCTGCCCCCTATATACCCTGCTGCCCCATTTATATCCTGCTGCCCCTATATATCCTGCTGCCCCTATATAACCTGCTGCCCCTTATATAACCTGATGCCTGTTATATACCTTGCTGCCCCTATACACTCTGCTAACCCTTATATACCCTGCTGCTCCTTATATAACCTGCTGCCCCCTATATTACCTGCTGCTCCCTATATATCCTGCTGCCCCTATATATCCTGCTGCCCCCTATATAACTTGCTGCCCCTTATATACCCTGCTGCCCCTTATATACCATGCCGTCCCTTATAAACCCTGCTGCCCCATATATAACCTGCTGCCCCTTATATAACTTACTGCCCCCTATATACCCTGCTGCCGCCTATATACCCTGTTGCCCCTTATATACACTGCTGCCCCTTATATACCCTGCTGCCCCCTATATACCCTGCTGCCCCTTATATTCCCTGCTGCCCCTTATATACTATGCTTCCCCTTATATACTGTGCTGCCCCTCTATATAAGGGCACTCTGCTGCCCTTATATATATGCCTCTTTGTGTGTGTGTTTATATGTGGCTGTGGGTATAGTTATCATCTACGACATTATCTGTACTCAGAGAGTTATCACTGTGTTATGTGTGGTGTTACATAGGACTGCAGGTAACATCTACTACATTATCTGTACTCAGAGAGTTATCACTGTGTGTTATCTGTGGTGTTACATAGGACTGAAGGGAACGCCTACTACATTATCTGTACTCAGAGAGTTATTACTGTGTTATCTGTTGTGTTACATGGGACTGCACGTAACATCTACTACATTATCTGTACAGCAGAAACAGGGGAGTTGGATCCAGCGCTGAGAGTGCAAATTCTGTTAAAACGGGAATCTATTTCCAAGTTTTATTTTGTCTTGGTTAAAATCGCAGCAGAGAGGCTACGAACAAAAGTTGGTGACGGGTAGGTATAGTCCAAAGTACAGAGAGGAAGAGAGGATAGGCGGTAGCTCTCTGTACTTTGGACTATACCTACCCGTCACCAACTTTTGTTCGTAGCCTCTCTGCTGCGATTTTAACCAAGACAAAATAAAACTTGGAAATAGATTCCCATTTTAACAGAATTTGCACTCTCAGCGCTGGATCCAACTCCCCTGTTTCTGCTGTATCTTTCGCGTGCGCCGACACGAGGATCCGTGTGCCGATTCCCATACCCTTCTTGTGACAAGGTGAGCTGGAGGATTTTTTTCATATTTTTTCTGTACATTATCTGTACTCAGAGAGTTATCACTGTGTTATCTGTGGTGTTACATAGGACTGCAGGTAACGTTTACTACATTATCTGTGTCACGAAGCGGGTTAGTGGACCCACGTAGCGGGGAGGCAGCTGGCCAAAAAACAGGAAACCCCAGAAATACAATGTCCCGCACAAGGGTACCTGGATAGTCCAGACGAGGGCCGCAGTTCTGGCACAGATGGAGATGGGTGCAGAAGATAACGCCAAACGTGGCGGATGACACAGGTGCCGCAGGTAGCGCCAGACGTGGCGGATTCCTCCGGACGTGGCAGGTGACACAGGACGTGGCAGATTCCTCCGGACGTGGCTGATGACACAGGACGTGACAGATTCCTCCAGACGTGGCAGATGACACAAGACGTGGTGGATTCCTACGGACGTGGCAGATGACACAGGGCGTGGCACGAATAGATACTAAAGGCACAGCATGGGAAAGAGGAACAGGGAACAAGGCACGGGTAACAGCTGGAACGGGAAACACTAAGGGAACATTTGCAAGACAGACTGGGAAAACTAACAACGCTCAGGCAAGGATTAGGAAATCGTGGCAGTTGATGATGATGACGACTTCCGATTTGCGCGCGCTGGCCCTTTAAGGCCGGGCACGAGCGTGCGCGTGCACACCCTACGGGACACAGCAGAACGAAGCGGAAGTGAGCGCTGGCGTCTCCTAGGAAGGAGATGGGGACCAGCGCTCACGGATCCATGGCTGCGGGCATCGGGAGGTGAGTAAACCCGATGGCCCGCGACCATGGACGCTACAATCTGTACTCAGAGTTATCGCTGTGTTATCTGTGATGTTTTATAGGACTGCAGGTAACATCTACTAAATTATCTGTACTCAGAGAGTTATTACTGTGTTATGTGTGGTGTTACATAGGACTGCAGGTAACATCTACTACATTATCTGTACTGTGTATATAAGTGCCTGTGTGGGTACATATAGGTCTGTATGTGAATGTGTATTTGTGCTTGTAAATATGTGCCTTTTATGTATTTCTATATGTTCCTGTCTGTGTATGTATCTATCTGCCAGTGTGTGTGTGTGTGTGTCTGTGTGTGTATGTGTGTGTGTGTGTGTGTGTGTGTGTGTGTGTGTGTGGGTCTGTGTGTGTGTGTGTGTGTGTGTGTGTGTGTGTGTGTGTGGGTCTGTGTGTGTGTGTGTGTGTGTGTGTCTGTACGTCTATATATTTACCTGTATGTATATATTTCGGATGTGTGTATGTATAGTTACTATGTAACTAGGGTGAAATACGTCTTAGAATGGCCACGACCACAGGGCCTTTGGTCCATGCAACGATTTCTGGGTTTTGCAAACTTCTATCAGCAATAAATCCCGAACTTCTCATCTCTGACTGCTCCAATCTCGGCCCTCACCAAGAAGGGGGTGAACGCCAAGGTTTGGCCTCTGGTGTCAGAATCAGCATTTATTAATTTCAAGGGTGCTTTCACCTCAGCATCTGTTCTCCATCACCCTGATGCTTCTAGACAGTTCTTTCTGGAGGTGGACGCCTCTTCCGTAGGAGCGGGAGCACTACTATGCCAAAAGAACACTAAAGGCAAAATGGTGACTTGTAGCTTTTTCTCAAAATTATTCTCTCCAGCAAAACGCAACTATTCTATCGGGGATCGGGAATGGACGTCAAGTTGGCCTTAGGGGAATGGAAACACTTGCTGGAGGGTGCTATCCATCCTATTATCATTTATACGGACCACAAGAACCTCACGTACCTACAGTCGGCTTGACGATTAAATCCACGCCAAGCCAGATGGTTGTTGTTCTTCGCCCGATTTCAGTTTTTGCTTTACTTCCATCCTGCAGACAAGAATTTACTCAACACATCACAGTTCCTTCTAGGATTATTGGCGCCAACCCTCTGCAAATCAGTGACATTCCTCCTGAAAAAACTTTTGTTTGTCTTGCTGACAGGAAGACAATTCTCTGCTGGGGACACAATGCTAAACTAGCTGGGCACTCTGGTGTCCGTAAGACACAGTACTTGATAGCTCGTCACTATTGGTGGCCTACTCTGCCTGGGGATGTTGCGACTATGTCTCTTCATGTATGAACCTCTAACAAGTCTACTCGCTCCAAACCTGCTGGTTTGCTACTACTCCTGCCTGTTCCTGATGCCCCTTTGCATCATATCGCTATGGATTTTATTACTGACCTTTGCCCCTCAGCTGGATGTACTACGATCTGGGTAGTAGTGGATCGTTTCTCTAAAATGGCACATTTTATTCCGTCGGCCCCTTGCTTGGCAAATCTGTTTATTCTGCACATCTTCAGGGTACACGGACTTCCTCTGCATATTGTCTCGGACCGGAGTGTACAGTTTACATCCAAGTTCTGGAGAGCCCTGTGCAACCTGCTAGACATAAAACTGGACTTCTCTTCTGCCTATCACCCACAGTCCAATAGTCAAGTAGAGAGGACCAATCAAATTTTGGAGAATTATCTCCATCATTTAGTTTTCGCCCAACACGACAATTAGGTGCAACTCCAGCCCTCCGCTACAGCAGGGGGCCTAGTGAGTCCACATACCCCTAGATCGTGACATACTGTAATATTATTGGGCAAAGAACAAAGCAGTAATCTAAAATTTAAAGAGTGAAAATATAAAGCAAAATGTTTCTAGATCAATACTTAGTATACATAGTTATTACCTCATTTTACATGCAATTTACCAAAAACAAATATTACGTGGGAATTTGTTGAATACACATACAAACTATAGCACAAAATATGTTTTTTTTTATTGCACCCCCCGTTTGTACATTGGTGTTTCAGTGGGGTGCTGTGTGCAGAAATACTTACTGATCCCCACATCTTGTCTTTTTCGGGTCCAGCGCAGCTAACGCGATCTTCCCTCTGACTTGTCTTGAATCAATGTGCTTTTCAGAAAACCGGAAGTAAGGCTCTTTATGCATTCCTATGGAGCCTTGTTCTGGCTCAAATAGGAATGCATTGAGAGCATGAGTTCCGGTTTACTCAAAAGCACGGTGACTCCAGACAATTACCCAGCGCATTCATCCAGCAGACCCAAAGGCTTCAATTATACCAACACAGGCCAAAAGAGTGTGCTTTTGGCCTCTTGTCAACTGTATACAATCCGGATACCTTTTTTTCCTGGTAAGAATATCGTAGTTGGCTATGCTGTTCTATTAAGAGGCACCCAGTAAAAAAGATGTTTACAGCACGCTATACTTTTTTTAACTTAGAAGTTGGGTGACGTGTGCCACTACTTGACATTTGTCACAGGCATGCATTTAACTAATACGTCATTGGCTTTCCATATTGTATACATTAAACCAATGCCATTATAGCCTATGGGTGACAAAACTGTTTATCAGATATGTCACGAAAATGTTTATGAGTGTTCATGACGTATCAATTTAATGAATCCCATAATAGTCTATGGGTGACGGATGCAAACATTATGTATCCATCACAGCCTCCGTTCATCGTATTTGTCGGGAGCTTTTCCCGGTATATACATCCAATGGTGACCATAAAACGCAAAGTAAAAGAGGCCTTCGAATTTTTTAATATAATTTTAGAAAATCTGTCTAACAAAAAATTGGCCTTGTTTAAATTTTTCTTATGTGCAAATACTCTTTTGTATGACAGTTAAATAGTTAAATCTTTGGCTACACTGATTTTATTTTCAATCATTCAAAAGGTGCCCATACACCTTAGATAGCTGTCTGCCGACAGCTATTCCTCCCGACCATCCCCCCATACACATGCAAGCTCGGGAGAGCATGCATGGGTTCTCAATAGGAAGAGGGGAACAAGCCGCTACCAGACACTTCTGGCAGTGGTTTATCTCCTGCGGGAATAATGGTTCAGACATGTTGAAAGCCAACGTTCGTCTAAGGCTTCGTTCACATCTGCGCTAGGGTCCCATCCCGACGTTCCGTCTGAACTTTCCGTCGGAACGGGACCCTGACTGACACAAACGGAAACCAAAGGTTTCCGTTTCCATCACCATCGCGTGCCAATGGTTTCCGTTTGTGTCAGTCAGAGTCCCGTTCCGACGGAAAGCTCAGACGGAACGTCGGAACGGGACCCTAGCGCAAATGTGAATGAAGCCTAATGTGTATGCACACCTCTTTAGTAGCAGTATGTTCCACCATATCACTGTTTTTATATATAGAGAAAAATTGCACATATTTTCAAATAATAGATTAGAATTAAATGAGCGTGTGTGCTGAGTTAAAATGGTAAGGAGTAGACCTGCATGGTTGGCAGCCTGGGCTATTGTGTCTTTGGTTACATAATGACGTGTGTTTACAGTAATTAAGCAGTCCATTAAAAGTTAGTTTGCAGGATAAATCAAGTGTAAATACAGTGAAGTACTGTGTTCACCAAGGGATTGTCATTTGTTTTTCTTCTTAAGATACATTCAGACCAGCATGTCCGATTTGGGCGCGTATAAAAGGCAGCATTTTTCCTGCATTTCATGTATTGGTATCAGTGTGCTTTGCGTGTGACATGCGTTTATCACGTCCGTGCAAGCACTTCTTTTTTTTTTTTAAATGTATTTCTCTGTTTTTCAATGTTACTGATGCGTGAAACACGACCAGCACATGGATGTCGTCTGTGTGTTGTCCGTGGTTTTCACGCACCCATAGACTTCAATGGTCTACTTGGTGCGCAAAAGTGCACCAATATAAGACATGCAGTGAGTTTAACGCAATGGACACATGCTGCGTGAAAACTCACGCATGTCTGAATAGCACCATTGAAATGAATGGGTCTGTGTACTGTGAGTTATTTCAACGCACAGCACACGGACTAGTATTACTCTCGTCTGAATGAGCCCTTACAGTACATAAATCACTGGGTATTTATTTTAAAGACAACTAATAAACATAGTACACGAGTTCAATTTTTAATCACCATCAGTGATAGCTTCAAGCTCCTGGGCCCTAAAATCTGTACTGTAACGGCCGCGGTCGCAGACCGCAGACTCCTCTCATCCTGCCGACGTCTTCCTCCCCGGAGATACCAGCACATACGGCTGTCCTGTCCTGCAGTGACCATTAGGATGCGCCCGCAAGCTCATTCCCAGCCTTAAAGGGCCAGCGCGCGCACATGTTAAGAATTAACTAATTACTCCCAGATCACCCTGGACTATAAAAGCAGCCCTGCCCTTTCACTCCTTGCCTGAGCGTTGTTTGTATTTCTCTGTTAGTCTTGCAAATGGTCCCTTAGTCGTATCCTGTTCCCTGTGTTGCTGTGCCCTGCTACCCGAATCATCTATCCCGTGCTATATTTGTTCCTGTGCCCTCTCTAGTGTTGGAGTCACGTTGTGCTGTCTATTATGCCTGCTATATTACACCACGTCTGGTGTCATCTGCCACGTTTTGCATCATCTGTCGCCGAGGTCCCATCTGTGCCTAAGCCGTTGCTGCTGTCTGGACTATTACAGGTACCCTTGTGCTCTGACTTTATATTGAATTGGTACACTGTTGTTTAGCCAGCTGCTACGCCGCTATGGCGGTGCAGCCTAGTGAATCCAGATACCCACGGATCGTGACAGTACGCTCAGGCCATGGACACCGCTGGTGAAACCAAGACCATGACGACATCACAAGTCATGCGGGCAGATATGCTAGACCTCCGGTCACAACAGGACCAACTCCTCCAGGCGGTGAACGTAATTGCACATCGGCTGGATACATCTTATTGCTCCTGCTGTTCCTCCTATTACACATCCTGGCAGTACGATTGCCGATTCTCTCTGCCACTACCTTCTCTATATGACGGAGATGCGAGGACCTGCAGGGGATTTCTGAACCAAAGTCAAATCGACTTCAGTCTACATGCCAGAGCATTTCCTTCCGATGGCACAAGAATCGCATTCATAGTCTCTCTTCTTACTGGCAATGTCCTGGCATGGGCAAACCCCCTCTGGGAACGTCAGGGACCAGAGATGCGTGACTTACAGTGTTTTCTACAAACTTTCCGCACTGTATTTGAGGAACTTGGGCGAGTCTCTTCAGCAGCTGCATCCCTGCTGACCCTTCGCCAAGGAGACACCTTTGTGGGTGAGTACGCCATTCAGTTCTGTACCCTGGTGGCAAAGCTGTCCTGGAACAACCTTGGTGGCTACCTTCTGGAAGGCTTTATCCTCCGATATCAAAGACGAGCTTGCCACTTGAGATCTGCCTTCTACCCTAGATGACCTCATTCTTCTAGCCACTTGGATTGACATGAGGATCCATGACCGGTCTTAAGAGGTTTGCCGGGCCAGAAGACTTCCTAGGCTGGCTCCTACATTCCAGCAACAACCTGCTGCCCTCATCAGCATTTCCACCTGAGGAGCCTATACAAGTAGACCGTCTCAAGCTGTCTGTCTAAGAGAAACAACGCAGACGCACTTCGGGACTCTGTCTGTATTGCGGCATCGGAGGCCATTTTGTGCGTCTGTGTCCCCAAAAGCCAAATAGACTCCGGCGCCTAGGATTGGTTGGAGAGACAACTCTAGGTGGAAAAGGACTAAATAATATTTTGTCCATTCCCGTGACCATAGTGTCTGGTGAGAAGATGCATCGGGTCTCTGCCTGCCTTGGCTCCGGCTTCAGGCCCCGGTTCTGGACTGGAATTCTGGAGAAGTTCTCCAATGGGGCTCCAAATGTCTCAACTGCTGCCTGTTGCAGATTCAGCCTGTCCTGCCTCTTATGTCTCAGTCATTGACAGGATTACCTACTCATTTTGCACAGTTTGCAGACGTCTTTTGCAAGAAGAAGGCTGAGATGCTTCCCCCACAGTGGGCGTATGACTGCACGATTGAACTGGTTCAAAGTGCTTCACCGCCCATGGACGGGTATACCCACTCTCCTTGCCAGAGACTCAGTACATGTTAGCCTATATCAAGGAGAATCTGGGGAGGTGTTTTATACAAAAATCCTCCTCCCCGGGCGGTGCCGGGCTCTTTTTTGTAAAGAAAAAAGACGGATCTCTTCGACCCAGCATTGACTACTGCGGTCTCAACCAGATTACGGTCAAAAACAAATACCCTTTGCCACTAATCTTGGAACTATTTGATCTCATACGAGGAGCCAAGATCTTCTCTAAACTAGACTTGTGTGGGGCCTACAACTTAATCCGAATCTGTCAAGGTGATGAGTGGAAGACGGCATTTAACACCCAGGACGGGCACTACGAATACCTAGTGATGCCCTTTGGCCCGCGTAACGCTCCTGCGGTCTTCCAAGAATTTGTTAATGATATCTTCCTAGATCTACTCTATGTCTGTGTTGTGGTCTATCTCGATGACATTTTGATTTTCTCCCCAGCTCCGATGACACATCGTTGGCATGTCCGTCAAGTCCTGCTGCGAAGCTGGAGTAATGCACTTTTGAAAATAATTCTCTGCCCTTCCTGGGCTACATCATCTCGGATCAGGGTCTCAAATTGGATCCTGAGAAAGTAAAGTCCATTCTGGAGTGGCCACATCCTCAGAGCCTGCGATACATACAGCGTTTTTTGGGATTCGCGAATTTCTACCGGCAATTTATCCCAAACTTCTCTTCACTGACGGCTCCCATCTCTACCCTTACCAAGAAAGGTATGAGCGCCAAAGTGTGGACCCCAGAGGCAGAATGAGTATTCAATAGCCTCAAGAGTGCTTTCATTTCAGCCTCGATCCTCCATCATCTTGACGTGTCTCGGCAGTTCTCCTTGGAGGTGAACGCTTCTTCTGTTGGTGCAGGGGAACTTCTGTTACAGAAAAGCCATAAAGGAAAGGCAGTAGTATGTGGCTATTACTCGAGACTTTTCTCCTCCGCAGAATGCAATTACTCTATTGGGGATCGGGAGTTACTGGCCATCAAATTGGCTCTGGAGGAGTGGAGACATCTGCCATATAGCGCAGCTCACCCCATCAGGATATACACCAACCACAAGAACCTTACCTATCTCTAGTCGGCTCAACGGCTAAACTCCCGTCAAGCCAGGTGGTCGCTGTTCTTCACCCGTTTCCAATTTGTGCTCAACTACCGTCCTGCTGACAAAAATGTGAGGGCTGATGTCCTGTCCAGGTCTTTTTGAAACAGAGGACACTGTGGAGATCCCTCAATATATCATAGACCTGTCCTGCAGACCCCTCAATATATCATAGACCTGTCCTGCATTGTCTGCCAATCCTTTGCAAGTTAGAGACATCCCTCCGGGGAGGACTTTTGTTCGGTTGGCAGACAGGACAAGAATTTTCCGCTGGAGACACAGCTCCAAACTGTCTGGGCACACTGATGTTCATAAAACCTGATAACTTGTAATTTCTGGTGGCCCACGCTGCCCAAAAATATTGTGGACTGACTTTGTCTCTTCCTGTACTGTGTGTGCTTCCAACAAGGTTGCTTACTCCAAGCCTGCCGGTCTGATCCAACCTCTGCCTGTACTCAATGCCCCTTGGCAGCACATTGTGATGGACATTGTCACAGACCTTTTCCCCTCAGCAGGATGCAAAACTGTCTGGGTGGTTGTGGACCGGTTCTCTAATATGGCACATTTTATCCGGCTGACCGGCCTACCTTCTGCTCCTCGACTGGCAAATCTCTTTATTCAGCACATCTTCCACTTGCATGGCTTGCCTCTTCACATCATGTCTGATCGGGGGGTTGAGTTCACCTCATTATTCTGCAGAGCCCTCTGTAAACTCCTGGATGTGAGATTGGACTTTTCTTCAGCCTACCACCCCCAGTCCAATGGTCAAGTCTAGAGGATTAACCAGATCAGGGAGAATTATCTCCGCCACTACATCTCCATGCAGCATGATGACTGGGTACAGCTTCTTCCGTGGGCCGAGTTCTCACATAACAATCACACAAGTGAGTCCACCACTTCCACACCATTCTACATTGTGTATGGTCAACATCCAAGAATCCCTCTTCCTGTTTTGGCTACATCTCAGGTACCAGCAGCTGACTCTGCATTTGGGGACTTTCTGCAAATCTGGCAACAGACCCGGTCCTCTATTCTGCTGGCAGTTGATCGAATGAAGCGAAATGTGGATACAAGAAGATGAGAGCCGCATCGGTATCTTCCGGGTACCAAAGTTTGGCTGTCCTCTAGGAATATCGATCTGAAGGTGCCTTCATACAAATTTGCCCCACCTTCCTCGGACCATTTGAGATCTTGCAACAAATTAACCCTGCCTCCTATAAGCTTCGGCTGCCTCCTACCCTCAAAATCCCCAACTCCTTTCATGTGTCCCTCCTGAAACCTGTGGTGCTGAACAGCTACAGTAAGACTCCTAGTCCTGCGGCTCCCAGCGGTTCCTCCGATGTGTTCGAAGTAAAGGAGAGCCTGGACTGCAAGAGGGTAGGAGGAAGGAGTTTCTATTTAGTGGATTGGAGAGGGTTTGGTTCCTGAGGAGAGGTCCTGGGAGCCAGAAGAGAATCTTGATGCCCCTATCCTCATTAAGAAATTCATCTCTCGCTCTGGACCCAAGAAGAGGGGGCATAAGGGGAGTACTGTAACGGCCACGGTCGCAGACCCCTCTCATCCTGCCAATGTCTTCCTCCCCGGAGATGCCAGCACATGCGGCCATCCTGTCCTGCAGTGATCACTGTTAAGAATTAACTAATTTCTCCCAGATCACCCTGGACTATAAAAGGAGCCCTGCCCTTTCACTCCTTGCCTGAGCATTGTTTGTATTTCTCTAT
The DNA here is from genome assembly GCF_050947455.1 of Rhinoderma darwinii. Taxonomy (NCBI): domain Eukaryota; kingdom Metazoa; phylum Chordata; class Amphibia; order Anura; family Rhinodermatidae; genus Rhinoderma; species Rhinoderma darwinii. The sequence goes on from NC_134687.1 coordinate 388,411,868, forward strand.
TAGTCTTGCAAATGGTCACTTAGTCATATACTGTTCCCTGTGTTCCCGTGCCCTGCTACCTGTATCCTGTATCCCGTACTGTATTTGTTCCTGTGCTGGAGTCGTGTTGTGCCGTGTACTACGCCTGCTGACTTACACCACGTGTGGTGTCATCTGCCACGTTTTGCATCACCTGCCGCCAGGGTTCCATCTGTGCCTAAGACTTTGCTACTGTCTGGACTATTCTACGTACCCATGTGCTCGGACTTTGTATTGACTTGGTACACTGTTGTTTGGCCAGGTGCTTCCCCGCTATGGTGGTGCGGCCTAGTGCGTCCACATACCCACAGATCGTGACATGTACCAGGACCTAGTATAGTAGATATAAGTGTTGCAGAGGCTGCAGTAGCACATGAGTCCTAATGCTTGGCCCTACTGCCTTATTTATTTATTTATGTTATTTCACATATAGATAAAATAGTAAAAGTACAGGCTTTCAAAGCACTGCAGATCTAAGTAAATATGGTCATTGGTGTAGTTAAAAGTGCTTTATTCTGGTACTACGCGTACAAAGGTGATTACCAGACAATCCCTGAAATGTAAGGGTCATGTCACCAATGCAAGGAGAGCATGTACTTAGTCCACACACACCTAGCAGCCCTCCAACCTCCTTCAACCCCCAAACTGCATCCCTCATAACTCCTAAACATAAGTTTATCCAACTTGGCAACATACCACTGAATACACTTAAGGTGGATAATCTCACTATGGTACTAGAGCACCTCAATTCATTGACTGATACCAGTAACACTTCAGCTGCTGGGAACTCACTTCTCCAACCTTCATCCATTGACTCACAACAACCTAGCATTCATAGATCTACAGACACCCTGTGCAGTGCTAGTCCCCATATGGATCTATCTCAACTCTCCACATACAATGAGTTACCTTGTTCCTCTACTGATCTACTTGATACTAAAGAGCCTAGACCATATAACAACTCATTTAATCTAACAGACAAAAAACCTCGGCAACCAGCACAACCTCCTCCATTTTTGCCCATCCCGGAACAACAGACCACTACCATCCTATTTCCTATTCTAAAAAGTCTAAAGAGTCAGACTATTACAAGGATATTCCCACCAATTAGCAAAATATCCAGAAAAAGAAAGGCAGACCTCGTGGATGCTGAGGGGTCACATAAAAAGCAGGGTATCCCCCTGAAAGATCGATCATACCGAAAAGATCCCGCCAAAAACTGTAAAGCTATTTAATCAATGAAGTTCAAGGCCTTTTGCCTTCACCTCGCAAAACAAATCTCTATCCCCCATAGACTCTATCCTTCCGAATATCCACTTCACCGCCCTGACAGTCACTACCTCTCCAATTCCCAGCCCCATTCCTCCGCCCCTTAGGGTAGATGTAAACCCCAAGTTCAATTTCTTTCCCCTACATCATAAAGGACTGGCAGTTGAAACCTTCTTTAATCTGGTTTCCAATGACTTTCGTGGTTTGGAAAAACCCAGCCACATGAAGTTTACTTTAACCCCAAATGAAAGAATACCGGTTAAAAGTTTATCCAGGAACACTAGTATTGTGATTTGCGCTGCTAACAAGGGGAGAGGTATTGTAGTACAAAATCAGGAAGATTACATTTCTGAAGCAACCAGGATACTCTCAGATATTGAATTCTATGAAACCTAGACCTCCAATCCCAATAAAGAACACCTTATATCATAGAATAACCTTATCATCAGATAAACAAGAGAAACGCTTTCTTACTTTCAACAAAACATCTCTCCCCTTCTACAACCTCCCGAAAGTTCAATAATCCATTTCGAATCCCCCTGGCCGACAATAATTTCTGGAATTGGATCATTAACAATCAACCTGTCGCACTTTATAGACCTCCACCTGCAGAAACTAGGATTACGGTTACAATCATATTCTACACGGCTGATTAATGACCTCCGCAACCTTAACAAAACCATTAATTTTTCTACAATTTCTTTCCTCAGAACAGATGTCTCTGATCCATATTCCAACATTCCCCACCAAAACGGCCTTGCAGCTACAGAACATTTTCTTTCCTTAGAATCCATCATACCATCCTACACAAACTGATTTTCTCCTCTTTTCTTTCAATTCGACTATATACAAGCAAACAAGTGGATACGCCATGGGCTCCCGCTTCACAAATCCAAACCCTGAACAACAATGATTTCGGCCTTTCCGTTATGCACATACATGCAACTAATAGTATTAGCTGCCCGGACATAAATGTAACTGCAGATTCCAAGTGGTCGGTCCATAGGAGTACCTATTTCAAGACAGTGGACGTCAATAGGTATCTGTACTTCCATATCGCCCATTACCCAGTGTGGATAAAAAATTACGAGAATACGAAAGAACTGTTCCACCAACCGGATCTTTAGGTAACAGGTCAAAATGATCACTGACCGTTTTGAGGATAAAAATTTCCTAAAAATACATTTTAAACAAGCCTATAAAAAGTGTTGTAAACTTACACAAGCGCATTAACTGGATCAAACCAAGAAATCTAAGTCCAGTACTTTATCACTACCTACAATGTGGGGCACAAAACTATCACTAACATCCTCAACTGTCACTTGCCCATTTTACCACATTCTTACCCCATTCTTAAGAACTCCTTGCCGAGTAGACAAAAACAAATCACATATAGACGATCCACCACCCTGCAAAACCTTCTTGCACCAAGTAGACTTAGAAAACCAGTCACCATATCACCAAATATGTTCCCCACCCTTGTAGGATCCTACAAATGCAGTAGACCTAGATGCACGTGTTGCAAAAATATTGCACACAAAATCACACATTTCATAGCTTTAATAAGCGCCAAATCTTTCTCTACACAGTCTTTTATCAACTGTGGGTCAAACTGTTATCTAACTCCTCCAATGCTCCTGAAATCTACAACACATGGGTCGTACTGTACAACAACTACACTGTAGAATGAACAAGCATAGACACAACATGGCTAATGGATACCTCTAGCATAGTGTGTCCCACCATTACAACCTGGTCCATAACAATGATTTTAGCAACATCCTAATCACACCGAGAGAACTTGTACCCTCTGATGTGCCCAACAGGTTTCTAAAACTGAGGCAAAGGGAATCCTATTGGATATACAAACTGTCATGCCTGCAACCAAATTTCCTCAATGAAGTGATCTAATCCTCATTTATTTTTATTTTTTTTAACAAAGCCCATTTTCCTAGATCGAAGCAATCTTTTATCTTTTACATGTTATATGTTGTATTGGTAGTATTATCTCTATCCAGGTTTCTATTAATTTTTATTTTCAAACCAGCATCTCTGTTTTATGCAATGAAGCATTCCGATACCATATAGACAGAATACATTGAGACAACACACGTATAAACTTTATTCGTTTTTGGTAGTTTTTGTCCATAAATTACTCTCCATGCAAAGCCCCTTTTCTATTATTTTTATTATATTTTTTACTACTATCATGTCCACGCACAACAACTTAACTCTCAGTAAACTCTCAGTTCCAGTCCCAGCTACGTATGTAATGAATCCACACAAGTTAGTGGCAGCTCTCTGTGCCAAGTGGAGCCTCCACTCATTTGTGTGGTCTACAGCATTGTGCTTCCGCTTTGCCTTTTTCATCCCCTGATGTGATAGGATGTTGCATGCCACCTAGGCCGATCGCGGTCCTGTATAGGTGGCTTTAAGCTGCACAGATGAGATGACAACCGGCTGTGACAGTGAGCTCCCAATTGCTGCCTGGCTCACTGATTGTCCATGAGAATATACATAATGCTAAAATTGCTCAACACTAAGCGTCTGGTTGTTGTGGCAACCAACACTGTCGGTTTATACTCCGACTTTACCATGTCCTGCTGACGATGTGTGGGGACACGGATCAGAGGTACAGTCCCTGACCCATCATTTATTGGCTTTGATGCTCAGCCAAACATAGAAAATCTTAAAGACTATCGGCTATTTAGCGGCACTCAAGGAGAACAAGCACCCCGCTCTCTGATTATGATGCCCTGCTTACCAGGATACTATTGAATTTTATCTTATGTTATTTTTATTATTTTTCTTAACCATGATTTATATGTGTAAATCCTTTATTTAGGGCATATATATTAGATAATTGTTATTTTATCATACTATTGAATATTAGCTGTTACTGCTTCCTATTATGCAATACACAACTGTCCATCATACTCTGACCTGATCACGTCAGTTTTAACCTGATCTCAACCAGTTTCTTTCTCTTCTTTTTTTTTTCAACGCACTTTTTTCCCTGCACTTTCTGAGCATAAATGTGAAGCCTCTCTTACCCTTCTGTATTGTTGCTCAACCTGATGAAGTCTCATGTATGGCCTGTGCCATGGATACAATGTTTACATGAGGCCATTAGGAACCAGGAAGTTCACCGAATCTGATTGAGGCAGAGTTTTTAATTAAAATAATTTGGAAAGTCACTTTATTTGTGTTAAATTACTCATTCCTTTACTAAATGAAAACCCCATTAATGGAATAAGCACAAGTTTTTGTGGTATAGCACTAGTTAAGACCTTTAGAAAACATGAACTTTGTAGAACAAAGACCAGAAACAATTGATGGACAAACAAATGTGAACACCTGGTTATATGACTGAGTTGAAGCATTATCAAAGACAGTACTTGATTAAGAAGGTGGATTGTGCTGGGATCCAACAAGTAACCCCTGAGTGTCCAGGGTCATGTATAATGATACTGAACAGCAGGCATCTGATATTGTTACCATGGCCAAGAGACATTTGTATAATTATAAGAAATTTCTGGTGAAGACAACATTTACTTAAAAACTGTACCAACATACCTTATAGATGTATACCTTGTACTTGAGTGGTTCTATATATTCATAGGACTGTACCTCCAATACATGAAAATGAAGTGGAACCTTGGTATTGATGATTCAATTGCATTTCTTATGTTCCTTTGTGTATTAGCATTCAAAAAACAGAATGCATGCAAGGCCTAAACCTCACATGTGCATTTTACATTCTTACAGTGACATTTATTGTTTTTTGGGTGCACTTGCCACTTGTAAAGAATGGCAGAAGCCATGTTATTAATGAAAGTGTAGATAGTTAAAGTTATACAAATCAAATGTTAAAGGGTAACTAAACGTTCAACAAACTTCTGACATGTCATAGTGACATGTTAGAAGTTTTGATAGGTGGGGGTCCAAGCACTGAGACCCCCAGCAATCGTTAAAACAAAGTGACAGAAGCGCTTGTGTGAGCGCTGAGCCGCTTAGTTTCTGTTTGGCTTTTTACGGAAATTGATGTAGCGATGTACGGGCTCAATAGAAAGCCTATGAGCCCGAACACCACTTTCCGAAAAAAGCCGAACAGAAACGAAGCGGCTCAGCGCTCACACAAGCGCTTATGCCGCTTCGTTTTAGCGAATGGTGGGAGTCTCAGTGCTTGGACCCCCATCTATCAAAACTTCTGACATGTCATTATGACATGTCAGAAGTTTGTTGAACGTTTAGTTACCCTTTAAGGACTTGGTTAAAGTCCAAAGCTCAAAGCATGCACTTCCTTATGTGTTTTACCCTTGTGGTTATTACTGTAGTGTTTTTCATACTTCACTGTTTTGGAATATGTCCAGCTCCATGTGGTTACATTTGGAAATATAAAGAAACAAATGATTACAATGGGTGCTGACAAGGTGGGGGATGTTACTTTCGGCTACAATGAATTAACAGTTACAAAAATGTCAGGTTTATTTCAGACAAATAGGAAGTTTAGCAGGACAGAGTAAACCATACCATGAACTCCAAGATAGCGAGAAGTAACAGCAACAATCCTCATCACACATCAACTTGGAGTGTTGCTGCAATAACTTATAGAATTGGCAACTTTAATATGTATAGTAATCTAAACTAAGGAATGATGTAGACATATATTTTATCGATGATTTAATTAATAATAACAGGTTATTACTAATTTATTAGCCTTCTAGATTCTTTGATGTAAACATAGTCCATATATTTATTAAATTTTATTGCTATATATTTTTTTAACAGGGCAACATCAAACCAGACTTATACTCTTAGACTTTAAAGGAAATGTGTCATGTTTAACTTCCTTAATTAGATCTAAGTTAATAGAAGGGAAATGCTGTGTTTTTTGTTTTTTTATATGTTGTACCTATTTATTTTTTACTTTTAAAAACTTGACATATGGGAGGCACATACTTTTTTTTATTGTCAGTATAGATAGTTCATTAGGGTGTGTGCACTTTATGGCAGCTAAAATGACAGTGTAATTGACAGAGAAATCTCATAGATTATTAGGGTACAGTCACACGTGACGTATTTGCCTCATACACTTTACAATGTCCACTGCAAAATAATATTCTGCAACAGATCTCTAAATTTCTTGCGTAGCGGAATATTTATCCCATTAGATTACATTACAATTTGGACAACTTATATTGGGCAACTTCTGCCAACTTGAGCTATACAAAATGTGTCCGAATTTCTTACATGCTGGGCGCAAGGCGGAGCTTACAATCAATGGTGCAAACTGGCTTTTGGAGAGAAAATTTTCCAAAGCGATCTTTGTGCATGCGACCAGTCTTGCGGCCAAAGTCGCCGTATAGCCGCAGCCTAAAACTGAACGATACATCTATATATAATATGAAAGATATAGAGATATAGGTAGACAGAAATAATAATAATCATTATTTGTACAACACACAAAAAATAATCGCAATTTAGATTATATATATATATATATATATATATATATATATATATACATATAGATATTATAATTATCTATCTATCTATCTCATATTTATCTATATCTATCCCATATATATTGATATACAGTATAGTTCTAGGCTGGGGCTACACAACGACTTTGGACGCAACACAGGTCCCATGGCCAAAAATTGCTTTGTCCAGTAGCCTACATCGCAAGTAAAATGACTGCGACCACTTTTATTCTCATCACTTGCCATGTAGGCTATGGAACATAGTAATCTTTGGCCGTGCGACCTGTGTCGTGGCCAAAGTCGCCGTGTAGCACCAGCCTAAAACTATACTATATATCGATAGATAGATAGATAGATAGATAGATAGATAGATAGATAGATAGATAGATAGATAGATAGATAGATAGATAGAGCAACAAAGAAATGATCGCAGCACTCCAGAAGTAGTTGCAAAAAGAATGTAGTTTATTTAACCCATGCAAAAATTGCAGAATCTGGGACTGTCCCGCTGAATCCGGGATGGTTGGGAGGTATGACCAGGGCCGGCCCTAGGATAGATCGCGCCCTGTGCGAAATTGATTTTCGGCATCCCACCCCATAATTAAAAAAAAAATGCCCCATAAAAAAATTATAATGCCCCTTTAGTGCCCCCATACAGTATAATAATAATATTTAATAATATATTACAACCCCTTCAAGGACACAGTATTTTGTCCTCTAATTGTGCCCACAGTATTATGCCACCTGTAGTAACCCTACACAGTATAATGTCCGCTTAGTGGCCCCCACACAGTATAGTGCCTCTCTGTAGATTTTGCCATTTAGCCTCCCTGTAGAGAGTGCCATAATCCCCCACCTCCTTTTGTAGACAGTGCCATACAGCCCCCCCCCCACCTTGTAGACAGGGCCCCAAACAAAAACAAAAATTGTACTCACCTAGGCCCTGTTCCCATGACGAACTGAGCTGCTCCACGGTGTGATCCTGTAACCTAGTACAGAGTATCCCAACCTTTTCGGACTCGAGGCAGCACTGAAAAAATAAAATTTACTCAGGGCACCCCTACCAAAATTGGGTATTTTCTGCCTCCTATTAATTTCAATTGGAGGTCAGAGGCGGAAACCACTTGAAGACCATCTGTCCCCCACTCACAGTAAAATGACCATCAGTCCCCCACTCACAGTAACATGACCATCAGCCCACCACTCACAGTAAAATGACCATCAGCCCACCACTCACAGTAAAATGACCATCAGCCCACCACCCACAGATTCCCCCTGTAGGTAGCGCCACACAGCCCCTTGTAGGTAGCGCCACACAGCCCCTTGTAGGTAGCACCACACAGCCCCCTTGTAGATAGCGCCAGACAGCCCCCTTGTAGGTAGCGCCAGACAGCCCCCTTGTAGGTAGCGCCAGACAGCCCCCTTGTAGGTAGTGCCACACAGCCCCCTTTAAGGAGCGCCACACAACCCCCTGTAGAGTGCGCCACACAGCCCACTGTAGGGAGTGCCACACAGCCCCCTGGTAGGGAGTGCCACACAGCCCCCTGCTATGGAATGCCGCACAGCCCCCTGGTAGGGAGTGCCGCACAGCCCCCTGGTAGGGAGTGCCGCACAGCCCCCTGATAGGGAGTGCCACACAGCCCCGTGGTAGGGAGTGCCACACAGACCCCTGGTTGGTAGTGGCACACAGCCCACAGCTCCCTAGTTGGCAGTGCCACACAGCCCACAGCTTCCTGGTTGGTAGTGCCACACAGCCTACAGCCCCCTGGTTGGTAGTGCCACACAGTCCACAGCCCCCTGGTAGGTAGTGCCACACAGCCCACAGCCCCCTTGTAGATAGCGCCACACAGCCCCCTGTAGAGTGTGCCACACAGCCCCCTGTAGGATTAATCCTTTTAGCTAGATTAAATAAAAGTTATATCTTAGTTTATTTCCACACATTTATTTTTCATAGGTGGGAAAGCTGGGTATTTTGTGTGCTCCTGCACAGTTGTCCTTTTTTGTAGGTAGCGCCACAAAGCCCCCTAGTAGATAGCAAACTACCCCCCCCCCCCCCCTTCCAGTATAGATAGCACCACTGTAGCTCCCTGAAGGAGCCGAATCCCCGTGTGGCCGGGGATTCCGCTCCTGGAGCGCTCCTTGATGTCTCTGTCCATATATGGACAGTGACATCAGGGGAAACTCCTGAAGCAGAATTCCCGTCCACAGCGTTGCAGACGCTGTGAATGGGGATTCCACTCCAGGAGATGCTCCTCTCGTCTGTGTCCATTACGTCATTGGCTTCTCCTGGAGTGGAATCTGCAACGCTGTGACCGGGAATTCCGCTTCAGGAGTTTCCCCTGATGTCACAGTCCATATATGGACAGAGACATCAAGGAGCGCTCCAAGAGCGGAATCCCCCAGGAACGTATTCCCCGGCCACATGAGGATTCCACTCCTTCAGGGAGCTACAGTGGCGCTAGTAGATAGTAGAGCAGGAAGATACCTCCCTGCTCTACTATAGTGCCGTCGCTACCGCTATAGCAGCCGCAGCGGCGCCACCACTCTCATGCTTGGTGTCGCCGCTAGCAGCCGCTATGGCTGCTACAGGGGTAGCGACGGCACTAAGTGAAGAAGCGCCCGGGCGGAAAGGCGACTGCCTAAGCCCGGCCTTGGGTGCAGTTAGCGAGTGGCACCTGATTCGCTGGTAGTTGCAACGGCGCGGGCATACACACACCCGCTGGCGCCCCTCTTGCGGTGTGGCGGCTGGCGCCCTGTGCGACCGCACTAGTCGAACGTATCTTAGGCCGGCCATGGGTATGACTGTATTACCAAGAGCTGAATGATCCTTTTCTGTCTTCACCATGTTGTCACCAGTTTCTTAGAGGCCTGCTTTTGTGGCTGAAGAAAGTAAAAAGAAAAAACTGTCAATTTTTTTTTAGGTTTGGAAGTGTTTAACATAAACAGCAAATCTCTGTTACTTGACTATCGATGTAGAGCAAAGCACTTATGGGTATTTCAGTTGTCGTCCTCATGTATTTTCAGATTACTCCCGCTGACTATATGAACAATAACATAGCTCAACCAAGAAACCATAAAGAAAATTATATTACCTCAGCTGCCCCGTTCTAATCCGAGATAACTCTCATTGGCCATGTTAATAACATGGTCGACAGCGTATTGTTATGGAGGGATTCGCTTTTTAGGCATATTTATGAATTGCAACTTTCTTAAATGCCGAAGAAAAAAGTTGCATCTGCACACCAACAGCGGGCTACTATAAAATGTAAGCCACAAAATCAGCACCACACCTTCTCCCATATAAAATGTGACAAATTGAACAAATGGTGTGCAAATTTGAATAAATTTGTCGTAAAAAATAAAAATCCGCAATCCACAAAAGAAAATTATATTCTGATACAAATTAACCAACATTGATATAAGTGGTCCACTGTTTTCCTTGCACACTGTCTCATACAGTATGTCATATTGGTTAAGGCCCCATACACACGACCGTAATTGTCATCCATAATTACAGATAATATTGCCGACCCATTCATTTCCATTGGCCACAGACACCTTTCTGTATATTTACGGATGTTTGTCCGGGCCGTAGAAAAGATCTGCAAAATATAGAACATGTCCTATTCTTGTCCGCAATTGTGGCATGGACTCGCCCATAGAAGTCTATGGACAGTTAATTTGATGTGGACTATTTGACCATACACATTATATCAGATTGTTACATAGTTACATAGTTACATAGTTAGTACGGCTGAAAAAAGACACATGTCCATCAAGTTCAACCAAGGGACGGAAAAAGGGAAGGAAAAATTTCTACACATAGGAGCTAATATTTTTTTGTTCTAGGAAATTATCTAACCCTTTTTTAAAGCCATCTACTGTCCCTGCTGTGACCAGCTCCTGCGGTAGGCTATTCCATAGATTCACAGTTCTCACGGTAAAGAAGTCTTGTCGCCTCTGCAGCTTGAACCTTTTTTTCTCCAGATGGAGGGAGTGCCCCCTTCTTTTTTGAGGGGGTTTTATAAGGAACAGGATTTCACCATATTTTTTGTATGTGCCATTAATATATTTATATAAGTTAACCCCTTAGCGCACCAGGACGTACCGGTACGTCCTGCATTGAAGTGCTTTAAGGCACAGGGACGTACCGCTGCGTCCTGGCTAAAAACTGTCACCCTGTCAAAGGACAAGGTGACAGAACTGTGCCGTCAACTGTTTATGACAGTTGATCGGCACAGTAAGACGGCAGGGGACCATTCACAGCGGTCTCCTGCCGGCGATCGCTGTGATTGGTCAGTCAAAGCAGACTGACCAATCACAGCTCTATGACGTGTGTATGTGATGACGCTGGCTCAGAAGCTGAGCCAGCGTTATCACCGCCGGGAATCAGCTGCCCGACGCCCCTCTGCAACGGCCAGGACCGGAGCTAGGCTCCGATCCGGCCGATTAACCCCTTCGATGCATCGATAAACGTGATCGATGCATCGAAGTGGCTTGTAGCCCTGTCGGCAACCACGATGGTTGCCACGGGCGCGGGTGTCAGCTGTTTGTCACAGCTGACATCGTGCCCTAACGGCCAGGACCGGAGCAAGGCTCCGATCCGGCCGATTAACCCCTTAGATGCAGCTATCGCTGCATCTAAGTGATTAGATCGTACCCTATGGTTGCTAATAACAACCATCGGCACCCGCGAGTGTTCTGATGGTTGCTATGGCAACCATAGCCTAACAATCGCTTCCTAGTACGGAAGCCTATTAGGCCCCGCCGGGAGGCGAAGCCTAATAGGCTTGCTGTCAGTGAATAGCTGACAGCTCTAATACACTGCACTATGTAGGTAGTGCAGTGTATTAGAATAGCGATCAGGGCTTCATGCCTTCAAGTTCCCTAGTGGGACAAAAGTAAAAGTTAAAACAAGTTAATAAAAATGTTGTAAAAAAGTAAAAAAAAAATAAGTTTCATGTTAAAAAACACTATAACAGCCTTTTTTCCTATAATAAGTCTTTTATTATAGGAAAAACCAAAAAACATAAATAAAAGTACACATATGTGGTATCCCCGCGTCCGTAACGACCCAAACTATAAAAATATCACGCTATTTTACCCGTACGGTGAACACCGTAAAAAAATTAAATAAAAAACTATTCCAGAATCGCTTTTTGTTAGTCACTACCCCTTGCAAAACAGAATAAAAAAAGGGATCTAAAAATTGCATGTACCCCAAAATTATACCATTAAAAAACGCAGCCCGTCCCGCAAAAAACAAGCCCTCCCGCAGCTTTTTTGACGGAAAAATAAAAATGTTATGGCTCTCAGAATCTGGTGACACCAAAAATAAATTATTTGAAACAAAAGCGATTTTATCGTGCAGACGCTGCAAAACTTAAGAAAAACTATATATATATGGTATCGCCGTAATCATACCGACCCGCAGAATAACGTAAAATTGTCATTCATAGCGCATGGCGAACGCCGTAAAAAAAATAATAATAAAAATCATCAGAATTGCAGGTTTTTGGTCACCTTGCTTGCCAAAAAAATTTAATACAAAGTGATCAAAAAAAATCGCATGTACCCCAAAATGGTGCCAATGAGATCTACAGATTGTCCCGCAACAAATAAGCCCTCACCCAGCTCCAGGGAAAAAAAATAAAGACGTTTTGGCTCTCAGAATATGGCGATGCAAAATGTGCAGAGTGTCCAAAAGCGGATAATATCGGGCGCCATTTATCAGTGCAACACCGGCCACGTCTGCGGATTATTATTTATTTACCGCATTATTATACTCTCTTATTATACCCCTGATGTTCTCCACACAGCTTACATATGCCCCCACAGTATAAACTGAAATACCAGCAAAACCCCAAACAGAACAACTAGCGAGCAAAATCCACGCTCCAAAAGCCAAATGGTGCGCCCTGCAGCGTGCCCAAGCAGCAGTGTACGTCCACATATATGGCATCGCCATACCCGGGAGAACCCGCTTAACAGTTTGAGGTATTTGTCTTCAGTGGCACGAACTGGGCACAAAATATTGTGCACTAAAATGGCACATACCTGTGGAAATTTGCAATTTTCACTTTGCACCATCCACTGAGCATTCATTTCTAATAGAAAAAAAAAAAACCTGTGTGGTCAAAATGCTCACTACACCCGTTAATAAAATGCCTTCAGGGGTGCAGTTTCCAAAATGGGGGTCACTACTTGGGGGTTTGTTTTACTATTTGACCCCAGAGCCCTGCCGTTGTGGGCTAATGCTGCGAAAATCACCAAAATTGGTCTCACATGCGCCTTTCACTCCTAAGCCGTCATATGTCCAGGCAAATGATAAATGCCTTGAGGGGTGTAGTTTACCAAATGGGGTCACTTTTGCCGGGTTTGCAGTATTTTGGCCCCTCAGTGGCTTTTCAAATGTGACATGGGGCCGCAAACCATTCCAGCAAAACTTGAGCTCCAAAAGTCAAATGGCGATCCGTCCTTTCTAACTTCCGCCATGTGTCCAAACAGCAGTTTATTACCACATATGGGGTATTGCTGTGCTCAGAAGAGTTTGCTTTACAAATATTGGGGTGTTTTCTCCTTTATCTGTTGTAAAAATGAAAAAATCTGAGCTAAAACTACATTTTATTAGAAAAAATTTAGATTTTCAATTTCACGGCATAATTCCCATAGATTCAGCAAAAACCGTGTAGGGTCAAAATGCTAACTATACCCCAAGAAAAATTCCTTGAGGAGTGTAGTTTCCAAAATGGGGTCACTTTTGGGGAGTTTCCACTGTTATGGTCCCTTCAGGGCTTTGCAAACACGGCATGGCACCGAAAACCATTCCAGCAAAATCTGCGCTCCAAAATCCAAATGGCCCTCCTTCCCTTCTGAGCCCCGCTGTGGGTCCAAACAGCAGTTTATTACCACATATGGGGTATTGCCGTAATCGGGAGACATTGCTTTACAAATGTTGGGGTGCTTTTTCTCCTTTATTCCTTGTAAAATCTAAAACATTGTATGTTTTTCCAGAAAAAAAGTAGATTTTCATTTTCACAGACCAGTTCCAATAAATTTAGCAAAAAATCTGTGGGCTAAAAATGCTAAATATACCTCTTGAAAAAATCCTTGAGGGGTGTAGTTTCCAAAATGGGGTCACTTTTGGGGAGTTTCCACTGTTATGGTCCCTCCAGGGCTTTGCAAACACGACATGGCACCGAAAACCATTCCAGCAAAATCTGCGCTCCAAAATCCAAATGGCCCTAGTTCCCTTCTGAGCCCTGCCGTGGGTCCAAACAGCAGTTTATTACCACATATGGGGTATTGCCGTAATCGGGAGACATTGCTTTACAAATGTTGGGGTGCTTTTTCTCCTTTATTCCTTGTAAAAACGAAAACATCGTATGTTTTTTCAGAAAAAAAGTAGATTTTCATTTTCACAGACAAGTTCCAATAAATTTAGCAAAAAACCTGTGGGCTAAAAATGCTAACTATACCCCTAGAAAAATTCCTTCAGGGGTGTAGTTTCCAAAATCGGGTCACTTTTGGGGGGTTTCCGTTGTTTTGGCACCACAAGACCTCTTCAAACCTGACATGGTGCCTAAAATATATTCTAATAAAATAGAGGCCCCAAAATCCACCAGGTGCTCCTTTGCTTCGGAGGCCGGTGTTTCGGTCCTTTACCGCACTAGGACCACATGTGGGATATTTCTAAAAATGGCAGAATCTGGGCAATAAATATTGAGTTACATTTCTCGGGTAAAACCTTCTGTGTTACAGAAAAAACTGTATTACAAATGAATTTAGTAAAAAAAAAATTGAAATTTGTAAATTTCACCTCTACTTTGCTTTATTTCTTGTGAAATGCCTAAAGGGTTCAAATAATTTCTGAATGCTGTTTTGAGTACTTTAAGGGGTGCAGTTTTTAAAATGGGGTGTTTTATAGGGGGTTTCTAATATATAAGGCCCTCAAAGCCACTTCAGAACTGAACTGGTCCCTGAAAAAATAGCCTTTTGAAATTTTCTTGAAAATATGATAAATTGCTGCTAAAGTTATAAGCCTTGTAACGTCCTAGAAAAATAAAAGCACGTTCAAAAAACAATGCAAACATAAAGTAGACATATGGGAAATGTTAACTAGTCACTATTTTGTGTGGTATAACTATCTGTTTTACAAGCAGATACATTACAATTTAGAAAAATGCAGATTTTTGCAAATTTTCTCTAAATTTTGGTGTTTTTTACAAATAAATATTGAATTTAACGACAAAATTTTTTCAGTATCATAAAGTCCAATGTGTCACGAGAAAACAATCTCAGAATCGCTTGGCTAGGTAAAAGCATTCCGGAGTTATTACAACATAAAGTAACACATGTCAGATTTGAAAAAATAGGCTGTGTCCTTAAGGCCAAAACAGGCTGTGTCCTTAAGGGGTTAATCATGTCCCCCCTTAGTCGTCTTTTTTCAAGGCTAAATAGGTTTAATTCTTTCAATCTTTCCTCATAACTTAAATTCTCCAAGCCCCTAATTAGTTTCGTTGCTCTTCTTTGTATTTTTTCCAACTCCAGGGCATCCTTTCTATGAACTGGAGCCCAGAACTGAACTTCATATTCTAGATGAGGCCTCACTAATGCTTTGTAAAGTGGCAATATTACATCCCTGTCCCGTGAGTCCATGCCTCTTTTAATACACGACAATATCCTGCTGGCCTTTGAAGCAGCTGATTGACACTGCATGCTGTTATTGAGTTTATGATTTACAAGAACACCCAGATCCTTCTCAACAAGTGAATCCGCCAGTGTAGCTCCCCCTAGGACATATGATGCATGCAGGTTGTTGGTACCCAGATGCATAACTTTACATTTATCTACATTAAACTTCATCTGCCAAGTGGACGCCCAAACACTTAGTTTGTTTAAATCTGCCTGCAATTCATGAACATCTTCCATAGACTGAACTATATAACATAGCTTGGTGTCATCTGCAAAAATAGAAATAGTGCTATTAATCCCATCTTCTATATCATTAATAAATAAGTTGAATAATAGTGGTCCCAGCACTGAACCCTGGGGTACACCACTTATTACCGGGGACCATTCAGAGTAGGAATCATTGACCACAACTCTCTGGATACGGTCCTTGAGCCAATTCTCAATCCAATTACAAACTATATTTTCTAAACCTATAGTCCTTAATTTACCCATTAGACGTCTATGAGGGACAGTGTCAAATGCCTTTGCAAAGTCCAAAAACACTAAATCCACAGCGGCCCCTCTGTCTAGGCTTCTGCTCACCTCTTCATAAAAACAGATTAGGTTAGTTTGACAACTTCTGTCCTTAGTAAAACCGTGCTGGCTGTCACTTATAATGCTATTTATTGTCACATAATCCTGTATATAGTCCCTCAATAGCCCCTCAAACATTTTCCCCACGATGGATGTTAAGCTTACTGGTCTATAATTACCCGGGGAAGACCTAGAGCCCTTTTTGAAAATAGGCACCACATTTGCGCTGCGCCAGTCCCTTGGCACTATACCAGTCACTAGAGATTCTCTGAATATTATGAAAAGGGGCACAGAAATAACTGAACTAAGCTCTTTAAGAATTCTAGGGTGTAACCCATCTGGTCCCGGGGCCTTGTGCACATTTATTTTATTTAATTTAGCTTGGACCATATCTACATTCATCCAATTCAGTATATCAACTGATATATTAACAGCACTGGCACCGGCTACATCAGCTGCTCTTTCTTCTGTTGTATATACAGAGCTAAAGAACCCATTTAGTAACTCTGCCTTCTCTTGATCCCCTGTGATCAACTCCCCATTACCATTATCTAGGGGTCCTACATGTTCAGACCTTGGCTTTTTAGCATTTATATACTGGAAGAATTTTTGGGGATTTGTTTTACTATCCTTGGCCACCTGCCTTTCATTTTGTATTTTTGCTAATTTTATTACATTTTTACAGATTTTATTAAGCTCTTTATATTTTACAAAGGCTACAGCTGTACCCTCAGATTTGTATTTTTTAAATGCCCTTTTTTTGTCATGTATTGCCCCTTTCACAGAAGGTGTAAGCCATGTGGGGTTTAATTTGAGTCGTTTATACTTGTTACCTATAGGAATAAATTTTGCACTATAATAACTCAAAGTAGATTTGAAAATCTCCCATTTATCATTTGTACCATTATTTGACATTAGTTCTTCCCAGTCCATATCCTGAATTGCAGCCCTCATCCTGGGGAAATTGGCTTTCTTAAAATTAAATGTTTTTGCCCTCCCAGCCTGCGTTTGTTTTTTACAGTATAGGTAAAATGTAACTATATTATGATCACTGTTACCGAGGTTTTCACGAACATTGACATTCCCTACAAGATCTG
Source organism: Rhinoderma darwinii (assembly GCF_050947455.1). Taxonomy (NCBI): domain Eukaryota; kingdom Metazoa; phylum Chordata; class Amphibia; order Anura; family Rhinodermatidae; genus Rhinoderma; species Rhinoderma darwinii. The sequence continues at coordinate 388,429,005 of NC_134687.1, forward strand.
CATTATTAGAAATTACCAGATCCAACAGAGCTTCACCTCTAGTCGGGTCTTGCACAAACTGGCCCATAAAATTTTCCTGCAACAGGTTGAGGAAATGTCTCCCCTTTGCAGTTGAAGCTGAACCATGACACCAATTAATATCCCGGAAATGAAAATCTCCCATTATCACTACAGTACCCGCCTGTGCAGCCCGCTCCATCTGTTTATATAGCTGAACTTCCATCTCCTCAGTTATATTGGGGGGGGTCTATAGATTACACCAAAAGTAATTTTTTCAGTGTTTACCTCCCTTTCTAGTTCCACCCACAAGGTTTCAACCTCCTCACAGTATTCACCCACTATTGTCTCTTTCTCACTCGCCTTCATATCATTTCTCACATACAGACATACACCACCACCTTTCCTATTTGTCCTGTCTTTCCGAAAAAGTGTAAAACCCTGTAGATTTACAGCCCAGTCATGTGAAGAGTCCAGCCATGTTTCAGCAACACCAACTATATCTATATTTTCTTCCAGTATCAAGGCCTCCAGCTCCCCCATTTTGCTTGCTAGACTTCTGGCATTTGTGAACATACACTTTAACTTGCCTGTCAGTTTTTCACTTTTATTATCAGAAATGTGATTTGACATTAATCGGGCCTTTTTATTTACACTGATGTTTTGTAACGAAAGGATCTCCTTATCTTGTTGTCTAGTCCTCTCCCCACATTCTGTTTCTCCCCCCACCAATATAGTCTGACCCCCCTCTCTAACCTGGCTACCCCTTTTTTTTCTACATTGACCTCCCTCCTCAGCCCTAGTTTAAATACTCCACCACCCCAGCTAGAATTCTCTCCCCCAGCACAGCGGACCCCCTTCCATTTAGGTTGATCCTGACAGCAGAAAAAAAATGTATATATATTGCAAAACACAAATTTTAGGAAAAATCTGCCCCCAAAAAAAGGAACTAAACGCTAGATAAAATTATTAATTTTTCAGTATGGTTTATTTGAAATTGATCTAACAGCAAATATAAACGTAAGTGCTGGATTTATATTCATAGTTCCCCAAATATTGATTTAATGAGTATTAGAGGTAACCTGACCGAAAACAAACAGTTTAAAATCTTTTGCAAATGATTTAGGAAGCTTGTATATTTTCAGGAGTAAATTAAGAGGGTGACAAGAAGATAGATGACAATGGATGACATGCTCGTCTTGGAGAAGCTTAGCTGACATGCTGCATTTATATGCAGGGAAAGTTGCTAGGACTGAAGCTCATTTTAAAGCCAAGTTCACACAGGATGTTTTTCTGTGTTTTTTTCCCCCTGGGAAATTATGTAATGGCCAGATGTTACTTTTATAGGATCTCATGCTTGAGATTTGTAAAAATCAAACTCCCATTTTGCATTATGAACATAGGTGTTTTTTTTTATGTGATTGCTGCATTGTTTTGAAACCCCAGCATACCGTAGATGTTGTGTCTTTGTGGTGGAAGGGGGTGTTATCTTTTTGCAATAATGAACTGTTATACAATTGCCTATTTAATAATTATTTGAGTAATACAAATTCATGGCCGGCCTTAGATACGTTCAACCAGTGCGGTCGCACAGGGCGCCAGCCGCCACACTGCAAGAGGGGCGCCAGCGGGTGTGTGTATCCCCGCGCCGTTGCAACTACCAGCAGGTCAGGTGCCACTCGCTAACTGCACCAAGGGCCGGCCTTAGGCAGTCACCTTTCCGCCCGTGTGCTTCTTCACTTAGTGGCCATCGCTACCGCTGTGGCAGACATAGCGGCTTCTAGCGGCGACACCGGGCATGAGGGCGGAGGCGCCGCTGCGGCTGCTATAGCAGTAGCGACGGCACTATAGCAGAGCAGGGAGGTATCTCCCTGCTCTGCTATCTACTAGCGCCACTGTAGCTCCCTGAAGGAGCGCAATCCCCATGTGGCCGGGGATTCCGCTCCTGGAGCGCTCCTTGATGTCTCTGTCCATATATGGACAGTGACATCAGGGGAAACTCCTGAAGCGGAATCCCCGGTCACAGCATTCCAGACACTATAACTGGGGATTCCACTCCAGGAGAAGCCAATGACGTCATGGACACAGACGACAGGAGCTTCTCCTGGAGTGGAATCTCCGGTCACAGAGTCGGCAACGCCGTGGACGGGGATTTCGCTTCAGGAGTTTCCCCTGATGTCACTGTCCATATATGGACAGAGACATCAAGCAGCGCTCCAGGAGCGGAATCCCCGGCCACACGGGGATTCCGCTCCTTCAGGGAGCTACAGTGGCGCTATCTATACTGGAAGGGGGGAGGGTGCTATCTACAGTGGGGCTGTGGGCTGTGTGGCACTACCTACAAAAAAGGACAACTGTGCAGGAGCACACAAGATACCCAGCTTTCCCGGCTATCAAATACATGTGTGGAAATAAACTAAGATATAACTTTTATTTAATCTAGCTAAAAGGACTAATCCACACATTGAAAGCTCTTGTAGCTTAATATTGGTGCCATGTAACTTTTCATGCCGCCTCTGGCTCTATTTCAACTGTGCCTTGCCTGTAATTTACCTTGTATGGATTTGATACTATTGTACATCTTTTCTACATTTGCTACATTTTAAAAAGGACACTCAATAAAAATATTTTTCAAAAAAACAAAACAGATATGTCATATCCATCATGGATCCATTGAAGACAGTGTGAACAGAGCCTAAGCAGTCATGATTTGACCACAGAAACTTGAGTCATTGAATGAAATTCTCTTTCATTGCACTAGACAAATATACTAGAATCAGGGGATAAAAGACAAACCAGGAAGTTTTGTTCTGTGTATAACAAGTGAACTTTGAACATTACTGAGTTCATTGTGATTTAGGAAACCTTTCGCATCAGTCACCACACAATGTGCACTGGGATAGTATGAAGGGTAAGGATACAGACATTAAAAACATGTACATTCTGTCTGATCATCACAGTCATCGTTGTGTAAGAACAATACTACAGAAAGTACATCTTCTGTGCAATTACAATAAAATGCAAACTATTGTTTCCTGTTCAAACACCCTTCTCAGTGCTACCAATATAAATAGGATTGAAGAAGTGATAATGTCACAATTTGGAATAACCCAAATATTCCTCAAATAAAATAAGCTAAAAATTCATAAAAATATTCAATACCTAATCAATAGAAATTTCACAGGACTCATTGTCACAGGTACAGGATTAATTGTTATGATCAATGTATTTTGTTTGAGGAATATCTAGTTAATTCCACATTGTGATTTTATTGGTCCATTTATATTTTGGGAAATTTAGATTGTATTCCTTTGGTTCAGTTCAGACTGACATATGTATTAAAACTTGGTGTTCTTGGTGTATTAAAACTTATTTTCCTCTTGGCTGTTTAAGAGATATGAGTGATATAGTTATCAGTGACTGCGCAAGTCTACCTGTCTGGAGGCAGAGACTGACTATAGTATAGTATATAGTTCTGTAGAACAAAGTTTCTATATCAATAAATAATAAAACAGTATAGTAGAACAACCTATGTGTTGGGTGTGGTGTTGATGTAGAAACATACTGACTTTACAATTACACAATAATGCCAGGCACTCAATCGACCTGCACATATATTGTCATTGAGCCTTTAAGTTGTTTTGTATTTCTTGGTCATCATTACGTATGAGAAGAGTCTGCAACTGGCACAGTACTTCTATTACATCTATTGCATCGTTTATGTATCGTTGGAACTTGATCACACATAGTTTAATTTGGATAAAACTATTTTTTAGACATAAACAATATTGATCCTATCGATTTTGGCAATTTATTATGGGTTAGCTAATACAACATACATAAGCATATTCAGGATTCATTCACAAAAGTGATTTACAGCTTTGGTAAAGTTAACCTCCAGTCACTGTTCAAAGGGATATCCAGTACAGTGCAAAAGTTTTAGGCAGTTGTGAAAAATGCTGCAAAGTAAAAAAAATTTCAAAAATAGAAGTGTTAAGGGGGTTTTCCGGAAGCAAAAAAATTACTTTTAGTTAAACTAAACAATGGAAAACATATAACTTTGTAATGTACAGTACTTTCGTTTGATTAGATGAATGTAGCGTCGTATCCCCTCTTCCGCCACGTGACCGCTTGGTAATGTAAAATTTGCACTTCCTGTGCAGACCCGTCCATTCGCTCCGCTACCTAACTTCCAGTTTCCGGCTTTCATAATGTACGGTTACGTCACAAATTACATAACTGTACCACGTGTTTCCCCATCTGTTTAGAGCATGCGTGGTGGACACACTCCACCACGCATGCTCTGTTAAGTGATATGGCTGCGTCATCAGCAGCCGTGTAAGTTAAAATGTGCGCATGCGCAATGGAACAATGTGGTGTCAGTGTGTAGTGTGACGGCCGTGTCTTCCGTCGCTCGCTCTCTCCTTCTCCTCCTCACAGTGCGAAGTGCATGTGAGGAGGAGGAGGAGGAGGGTGTTTTTTTTCTCCCTGTAAGAACGGAATCCCCAACCCCGGCCACACCTGTAGGAGAAGTCCCATATATGGACACAGTGACGTTAGGGACTTCTGAAGTGAAATCCCCGGCGATGTGGCCGGGGATTCCACTCCAGGAGAAGTCTCTGCCTTCACTGTCCATATATGGACACAATGACGTCAGGGACTAATGAAGCGGAATCCCCGGTGATGTGGCTGGGGATTCCGCTCCAGGAGAAGTCTCTGCCTTCACTGTCCATATATGGACACAATAACGTCAGGGACTTCTGAAGCGGAATCCCCGGGGATTCCGCTCCAGGAAAAGTCTCTGCCTTCACTGTCCATATATGGACACAATGACGTCAGGGACTTATGAAGCGGAATCCCCAGCGATGTGGCCGGGGATTCCGCTCCAGGAGAAGTCTCTGCCTTCACTGTCCATATATGGACACAATGACGTCAGGGACTTATGAAGCGGAATCCCCAGCGATGTGGCCGGGGATTCCACTCCGGGAGAAGTCTCTGCCTTCACTGTCCATATATGGACAGTGAAATGAGGGATTTCTCTGAGAGCCGTCCCCTACAGGAAAGTATCGGGGGGGGGGGGGGGGGGGTGACTATGTACAAGGTAGCTGTGTAGCATTACCTAAAGGGGGCTGTGTGGCATTGCCTACAGGGGGGCTGTGTGGCATTACCTACAGTGTGGCTAGCTGTGTGGCGTTACCTACAGGGGGTCTATGTGGCCTTACCTACAGGGGGCTGTGTGGCACTACCTACAGGGGGGTTGTGTGGCACTACCTACAGGGAGCTGTGTGGCACTACCTACAGGGGGGATGTGCGGCACTACCTACAGGGGGCCTGTGTGGCATTGCTTACAGGGGGGCTGTGTGGCATTACCTACAGGGGGCTGTGTGGCACTACCTACAGGGGAGCTGTGTAGCACTAACTACAAGGGGATCTGTGTGGCATTGCTTACAGGGGGCTGTGTGGCATTACCTACAAGGGGGCTGTGTGGCATTACCTACAGTTGGCAGTGTGTGGCAGAAAATTGACAAATGAAATTCATCAGTTTTTAAAACGGACAAGAAAAAAAACGGGTGCAAAACGGGTTAAAAACTGAAGCATGGCCTGGAACGGAAAGGGATGCAAAACAGCCGAGAAAACGGACCAAATCCGCCATTTTTATTGGCCGACACTCGGACCCTGTCGTGTGAATGTAGCCTAAAGGTAGTTGATGACGCCGTGTCTCTACACAGTCTGAAGTGCTGTCTTAGCAAAGACACGGAGCGTCATCAATGACAGAACATGCCCCCTCCTCCTATCTTGTCGTCCACACCACCTCTTCCTTCACTCTAGGATTTTCTGCGCTGCCTGGCCGCCTTGTCTCTCCTCTAAGGGTATGTTCACACGCTTAGCAAAAAATGTCTGAAAATACGGAGCTGTTTTCAAGGGAAAACAGCTCCTGATTTTCAGACGTTTTTTGAGCAACTCGCGTTTTTCGAGGTGTTTTTCGCAGCGTTTTCACAACGTTTTTTACGGACTTTTTGGAGCTGTTTTCATTAGAGTCTATGAGAAAACGGCTCCAAAAACATCCCAAGAAGTGTCCTGCACTTCTTTTGACGAGCCGTCATTTTACGCGCCGTATTTTGACAGCGACGCATAAAATGACAGCTCGTCTGCACAGAACATTGTAAGACCCATTGCAAGCAATGGGCAGATGTTTGCCGACGTATTGGAGCCGTCTTTTCATGCGTAATTCGAGGCGTAAAACGCCGCCATTACGTCTGAAAAGAGGTCGTGTGCACATACCCTAAGGCTGGGTTCACACGACCTATTTTCAGGCGTAAACGAGGCGTTTTACGCCTCATTTTACGCCTCGAATTACGCCTGAAAACACAGCTCAAATACGTCGGCAAACATCTGCCCATTCACTTTAATAGGTTTACCGACGTACTGTGCCGACGACCTGTAATTTTACGCGTCGCTGTCAAAAGACGGCGCGTAAAATGACAGCATTGTCAAAGAAGTGCAGGACACTTCTTGGGACGTCATTTGAGCCGTTTTTCATTGACTTCAATGAAGAACAGTGAAGGAAATAAGTATTTGATCCCTTGCTGATTTTGTAAGTTTGCCCACTGTCAAAGTCATGAACAGTCTAGAATTTTTAGGCTATGTTAATTTTACCAGTGAGAGATAGATTATATTTTAAAAAAAACAGAAAATCACATTGTCAAAATTATATATATTTATTTGCATTGTGCACAGAGAAATAAGTTCTCCTGAAAACAGCTCCGTAATTTCAGACGTATTTGCCGTTATCCTGTGCACATACCCTTAGGCTGGGTTCACACACCCTATTTATGGACATAATTCGGGCGTTTTAACCTCGAATTACGTCCGAAAATACTGCTCCAAAGCGCCCGAAAACATCTGCCCATTCATTTGAATGGGTTTTACGATGTACTGTGCCGACGGTCATTTTTTTTACGCGCCGCTGTCAAAGAATGGCCGCGTCAAAGAAGTGCCTGTCACGTTTTCCATTGGCACCATTGAAAAACAGCTCCAATTACGTCTGTAATGGACGCTGCGAAAAGCGCCTGCACATGCCATTACGTCTTAAATTCAGGAGCTGTTTTCTCCTGAAAACAGCTCCGTAATTTCAGGCGTATCGGACGTGTACGTGTGACCATACCCTTACTGTGTAAGACAGTGTGCAGCGAGGGAGCTGCCTGGAATTAGTAATTAGAGTAGGGAAGAACCCTGTGAACATAGAGGGGCGTGGCAGTATGCAAATAGCTGAGATGCTTCGGAGGAAGGGGGGGGGTGCAACTGTCTCCTCAGATGCAACAGGGGATCATGGGTATGGTGGGTTACAAGACAGGAAACAGATAGTAAGGGATGTAAACAAACAGCAAGGGATGTAAACAGACAGAAAGTGCAGCAGTGACGATGGAGATCAAACAGAAACTGGTTAGAAGTTTAATAGGGGATATTAGGGAAGGCAAACCAAGGCTGGGGGACACTTTATAGAAACATTTTTTTTCCTGGACAACCCCTTTAAAAGTTTTTCTTGTTAATAGTAATCAATTAACAAAATGCATAGTGAATAAACAGGAAAAAAATCCAAATCAAATCAATATTTAGTGTGACCACCCTTTGCCTTCAAAACAGCATCAATTCTTCTAGGTACACTTGCACACAGTTTTTGAAGGAACTCGGCATGGAGGTTGTTCCAAACATCTTGGAAAACTAACGACAGATCTACTGTGGATTCCGAGAACCATAACTTTTTTATTTTTCCGCCGATTAAGTGGTATGAGGGCTTATTTTTTGATAAGCTGTAGTTTTTAATAATACCATTGTGGGGTACATGCGATGTTTTGATCACTTTTTATTAAATTTTTTGTAGGAGATGAGGTGACCAAAAAATAGAGATTCTGGTGTTTACAATTTGTTGTTTTACGGCGTTCACCGTGCGGGTTAAATAATGATATATTATAATAGTTCAGACTTTTAAGGAAGCGGCGATACAATTATGTTTATTTTATTATTTTTTTTACTATGGTCTAGGGGGAAAATGGGAAAAGGGGGGTTTTTTGAACTTGTATTTTTTTTTTTACATAAAAAAAAACTTTATTTAAAGGGGTTGTCCCAAGTTGACTCAAATTTTTTTTTTTATACATTCTAAGCAGGAAATGAATTTTAAAACATTTGGTGTTAAAAAAAATTTAAAATTCATTTCCTAAGTGCCTTTTTTTTACACTTGATAACTCAGCAAGTGCTGGTTATCTTTTCTAAAAAGGGGCGTGAGCGGCTCGATGTCAATCAAGCCGCTCCGCTCTGCAGTGTGCGCGCTCCCGATGTTGCTAGATACTGTAGTTCTAGCAACATCGGGAGAATGTGCGTCTCAAGCGGGCATGGTAAGCCCGATTGAGACGAACTTACCGTGAATGTACTGTACACTACACTACACTACATTCACCCCGTTTCGGCAAGCCACTTTTCCCTCCCCCACCCTGTCACTACATTTTTGTACCCGCTGCATCGGTGCTGCATCAGCACCCGGCGAACAACTAAAAATATATAAAATAAAATAATAATCACCTAAGACGTTCTAACGGCGCTCTGAACGGTCCCGTCACTTGCCATCTTCCTTCTTCTTGGCGCCGCTCGCATTCATAGTAACAATGCGTTGTGGCGCAGATGACGTAATCATATCAGGCCCACGTGATTACTTCATCTGCGCCCACCGCTCTGTTATTGTGAATGGGAGAAGAAAAGTGACGGGACCGTTCAGCTCTTCGTGGGAACGTCTTAGGTGAGTTTATTTTTGTATGTATGTTGTTATGTATGTTGGTATGTATGTATGTATGTATGTATATGTTTTCTTGTATGTATGTTGTCATGTTTGTATGTGTATATGTGCATGTATGTTTGCATGTATGTATGTTTTCATGTATGTATGTATGTATGTTTGCTTGTATGTATGTTTGCTTGTATGTATGTTTGCTTGTATGTATGTTTGCTTGTATGTATGTTTGCATATTTGTATGTGTATATGTGCATGTATGTGTATATGTGCATGTATTTTTGCTTGTATGTATGTTTGCTTGTATGTATGTATGTATGCTTGCTTGTATGTATGTATGTATGTTTGCATGTATGTATGTTTGCTTGTATGTTTGCTTGTATGTATGTTTGCTTGTATGTATGTTTGCTTGTATGTATGTTTGCTTGTATGTATGTTTGCTTGTATGTATGTTTGCTTGTAGGTATGTATGTTTGCTTGTATGTATGTATGTATGTATGTATGTTTGCATGTATGTATGTTTGCATATATGTATGTTTGCTTGTATGTATGTTTGCTTGTATGTATGTTTGCATGTATGTATGTTTGCATATACGTATGTTTGCTTGTATGTTTGCTTGTATGTATGTTTGCTTGTATGTATGTATGTATGTTTGCATGTTTGTATGTGTATATGTGCATGTATGTGTATATGTGCATGTATGTTTGCTTGTATGTATGTTTGCTTGTATGTATGTTTTCATGTATGTATGTTTTCATGTATGTATGTTTGCATGTATGTATGTTTTCTTGTATGTATGTTTTCTTGTATGTATGTTGTCATGTTTGTGTTTTCATGTATGTGTTTTCACGTATGTATGTTGTCATGTTTGTATGTGTATATGTGCATGTATGTTTTCATGTATGTATGTATGTTGTCATGTTTGTATGTGTGTATGTTTTCATGTATGTGTTTTCATGTAGGTATGTTTGCATGTATGTATGTTTGTATGTATGTTTTCATGTATGTATGTTGTCATGTTTGTATGTGTATACGTGCATGTATGTTTGCATGTATGTATGTATGTTTGTTTGTATATATGTCTGTATGGCCATGTATGATACTGTCTGCTGGCACCCTGTATCTAAGCCAACTTTGCCGCAGGCTTCTATACATGGTATAACAGTCAGTATCACACATGAAAGTGAAAGTAAGCCTACGACATGTTTTATTTCATTTTTTTTTTTATATTTTTGATTTTTTACAGGTTTGGTGTTTGGACTACGTCGGTTTCGAGGACTACTTAGATGACGCTTTTTTTTTCATCAATAAAATGGTTAATGAGGGTTGTGTTGGGGTTGCTTTATTTCAATAAAATATTTTATCTATATCTTTGTCTTTTCTTTTCAAGTTTTATTACTATCACTTTAGTAATGGCCGCTGTCTGAGTGACAAGGTCCATTACTAAGGGGAGGCTTAGTGTTAGCCGGTACAGAGGCTAACACTAAACACCATTATTACCCCGGTACCCACCACCACCAGGGGTGCCGGGAAGAGCTGGGTACGATCCAGTACCCGACCATCTGTTGTGATGGTCGGGTACTGGGGCGGCCGCAGGCTGGTATTATGAGGCTGGGAAGGGCCAAAAACAGTGGACCTTCCCACCCTTGTAATGCTAGGCTGCTGCTGCTGTGTTGTATCTGGCTGGTTATAAAAATGGGGGGGACCCCACGTCATTTTTTTTTATTATTTATTTATTATTTTTATTAAAAAGACATGGGGTTCCACCCAATTTATCATAACCAGCCACATACAACACAGTGTTATTAGCCTGGGAATGTACTAAACCAGTGGCCCTTCCCACCCGTGTAATGCCAGGCTGCTGCGGCCTTGTATATGGCTGGTTATTAAAAATGTGGGGGACCCGTCTATTGTTAAATTTTACAAAAAAACGACGTGGGGGTCCCCCCCATTTTTATAACCAGCCCGATACAACACAGCAGCAGCAGCCTAGCATTACAAGGGTGGGAAGGTCCACTGTTTTTGGCCCTTCCCAGCCTCATAATACCAGCCTACGGCCGCCCCAGTACCCGACCATCACAACAGATGGTCGGGTACTGGATCGTACCAAGCTCTTCCCGGCACCCCTGGTTGTGGTGGGTACCGGGGTAATAATGGGTGGTTAGTGCTAGCCTCTGCACCGGCTAACACTAAGTACCGCCTTAATAATGGACGCTGTCAATCAGCCAACTGCCATTATCTAGGCACTAATAAAGTTTGAAAAAAAAACACAAAGACAATTCTTTTTTATTGAAATAAGAAATCCCCAACAACACCCTCGTTAACCATTTTATTAAAATGTGAAAAAACGTAGATCTACGCAGTAGTCCAACGAATCGAAAGACGTAGTCCAATCGGTACATCAAAATCTGCAACAACATTAAAAAAAAGTTAGCAATGTGAACAATAACAATACTTATACTCACCTACACACACACAAACAACCACACACAAACATATACACAAACACATATAAACACACACCCATATATTACACAAACACACACATAAACACATATACACACACACACATATACACACACACACATATACACACACACATATACACACACACATATACACACACACATGTACACACACACATGTACACACACACATGTACACACACACATGTACACAAACACACCCATATATACACAAACACACACACATATACACAAACACACACACATATACACAAACACACACGTATACAAAAACACACACAAACATATACACACAAACCTATACACATATGCACAAACACACCCATATATACACAAACACACACATATACACACACATATACATATACAAAAACACACAAACATATACACACAAACATATGCACAAACACACCCACATACACAAACACACACACACATAAACACACACACACAAACATACACAAACACACATATACACACAAACATATACACAAACACATGTACACAAACAAACCCACATATACACAAACATATACATATATACACAAACACACCCATATATACACACACACACACATATACACAAACACACCCATATATACACAAACACACACACATAAACACACCAAAAAAGCACACACACATATACACACAAACATATACACACAAACATATGTACACAAACACACCCATATATACACAAACACATACACAAACCCACACATATACAAAAACACACACACACACAAACATATACACAAACACACCCATATATACACACACACAAATATACACAAACACAAAAATATACACAAACATATACACACAAATACACCCATATATACACTCACACATAAACACACACACATATACACAAACACACCCATATATACACAAACACAGACACAGACACAGACAGACACACACACACACACACACACACACACACACACACACACTTACCTTTAGCGGAGCGCAGACTTCTCGCGACGGGTGCCTTCCACTTCATCTCCTTGCATCTCCTGCGCATGCGCCGAGATGCGCCGAGATGCGCGTTCATGAGTAAATGACATCCTCTGCTCCGGACGCAGAGGATGTCATTACGCATGCGCGGCCACCACTAAAGGTAAATAGCGGTGGCCGGGAACCTAGGCAACGAGCAGGATACAAAGAGGGACCGACCGCAACTTCAATCAACGATATCAAGAAAACGACATCGCTGGACGACGGACAGGTAATTAGAATTCTTCTTATTTTTACATGGGGGAGCTAACTAGCACCATTTATCAACTTGGGACAACCCCTTTAACTAATTTTTACTTTTTTTTATTAGGCCCCCTAGGGGACTTCAACCAGCGATCGTTATATCGCTTGCACGATATACTGCAATACTAATGTATTGCAGTATATCGTGATTCTGCCAGAGGCAGGGCTTAATAGGTGCACAAAGATGACAGACCTGGGGGCCTTCATTAGGCCCCCATGCAGCCATAGCAACCATCGCCCCCCCACGATTGCGTTGTGGGGGGCGCGATGAGCTGTTAGAGGGGGTCGCCCCATCTTTCTAACGATTTAAATGCTGCGGTCGCTATTGACCGCGGCATTTAACGAGTTAAACGAGCGGTATCGCTCTCGAGCTCTGGAGTGTCGGCTGTAACAGACAGCCGACACCGGCATCGTATGGAGCGGGTTCACTCCGTGAGCTCGTTCCATACTTCCCCTACCCGTCTTTGGCGTATGGATACGTCAAATGTCGGGAAGGGGTTAAAATCCTTCTGTCTCTTCATGTAATCCCAGACAGACTCGATGATGTTGTGATCAGGGCTCTGTGGGCGGTATATCATCACTTCCAAGGCTCCTTGTTCTTCTATACGATGAAGATAGTTCTTAATGACATTGGATGTAAGTTTGGGGTCGTTCTCCTGCTGCAGAATCAATTTGGAGCCAATCAGATGCCTCCCTGATGGTATTGCATGATAGATAAGTATTTGCCTGTATTTATCAGCTTTTAGGACACCATTAATCCTGACCAAATTCTCAACTCAATGTGCTGAAATGCAGAACCAAACTTGCAAGGAACCTCCACCATGCTTCACTGTTGCCTGCAGACACTCATTATTGTGCCGCTTTTAAATTTAGACTCATCAGTCCAGAGCACCTGCTGCCATTATAATGCTACTATATTATCTAATGAAAGAGAAATCGCTGCGTGTTATCTGGGGTTTCCTTGGGATTGCATGTGGACCTTCAGAATTATCTTGATTAGAGTATTCTACAAGTTGTATTTGGATGTGGGTTGAACTTATAGGGGTATTTGGCTAAACTGTCCATGGGTGTCATGTGGCTGAACTTTATTTGGAACGGATGTATGGTCAGTGTAATGGCCGCAGTCGCGGACCGTCGGCATTACTTACCCGCCAACGCCCGTGACCGCAGGGCCCGTGCGCGCACCAGATTTAAGCTCTCTATCCAATCCCTACCCAACCCCCTGTATGAAAATTACCCTATCCTCATCCTCCTTTGCCTGAGCGTTGTTTTGTCTACCCATGTTTGTTAGCAAATGGTCCCTTAGTTGTATTCTGTTCCCAGTGTTCCCGTATCTTGTTTCCTCTATCCCGAATCCATTAATTGTGTTTGCTCCTGAGCCAAGTCTAGTGTTGGAGTCAAGTTCATCCTTTGTGCCATCTGCCACGGCAAGTGTCATCTGTGCCGTGGAGTCTGCAATGCCATAGTGTCTGCAACGCAACGTGTCTGTCAGAATGTCTATACAGGTACTCCTGTTCTAAAAACTTACATTGACTGTTTTGGCTAGCTGCTACTCTGCTACGGCGGAGCGACCTAGTGGGTTCACATACCCCCAGAGTTGTGACAGTCAGCAATTATGGGGGTACGCAGCAGTACCTTTGTAAGGTGGGGCATGTGGTTGGCACTTTGTGTGGGAGGGCATATGACATACTGTTTATAAAAGGCATGTGTCTGGCCTGTATATTGGGGTCATATGATGAAATTGTCTGGTATAGTTAAAAATTAATCTGGCACTGTATTTAAAGAAGATTTCTATCCAAAATATAAAAATGGTCAAATACTAGTAAATTCAGAATTTAGAGCAACAGCCAAAGTTTGATAAACAGGTTGGCGTTTTTCTGTTTTGTTGTGGTAGACATTTTTCTAAAGTGACAAAATGAAGTTCGGCCATATTGGTTAATACATTTAGCTTACAATTAGCTTTCCTAAAAGCTGTATTTTTGTTAGCATGTTGAACTAATTACATAGTGATCATTTTACCGTCAGTTGCTAAGAATCGAATTCAAAGATGACAACTATGTAATACGACTGCACTTCCTACAATAAAATGCACTTCCTGAAAAAATTTTAAAACATCTCAAGGAACAAACTTGACTGCTAGACTAACTTATTTACTAGTTTATGACAATTTTTACATTTTAGGTAAATGGGAAATCCTTTCTAATTATGTTCAAAATACATATTTTTTTTCCCTACAGATGGAGATATGGATCTCTTTGGTGATGGATAATACAGTCAGCAAAACATGTCAATTCTGCAGTAATGTATCAAATTATTAATTACTTGAGATATAAGTACATGTACTAGCTTAAAGAAAACAAAAGCTAGATGTTTAAATCTTTGACAATACTGCCATCTACAGTGAGCCAATAAATGATTTATACAAATGATTGACGTCTTGGGCTATTATTTGTGGATGTATGTAGTATATACATAATTCAGGTACGGTTCTTTAGATGAAAATGATACATTGAAACAATGAAAAATACCACACTGTGCTTAAATACTGTTAAGGGTTCTTTACTATAGATCTACTAGTAGATCTTCCTTTAAGATTTATAGTCTTCAGATATTTTTCAATGAAACTTCATATCTTTGTTTTAAAACATGATCATCGTGTATTAAAAAACAAAGGGTTTATCTATAATTTTACTCACAGCCTGTGTTAGGTCAGGCACTGCATTGAATTCAATGTAACAATTTAAAAGTGGAACGCAAAAGAGATCAGCAGCACAACCAGAGAGATTGTCCAGAGGAGAACAAGGTAGATAATCCCAGCAAGGGATGGTGCACGCAGCACAAATGTCCCAGGTCCAATGGGACAACTTGCACACAATAGATAGAAGAAAGACTGCAGCACTCAAATGTCCAAAACACGTTGGTCTTTATTCACCCAGCAGTAAAAAACTACAACGTTTCAACCCCTGTTGGGTCTTTGTCAAGCATAATGACAGTGAATCAGTGCACACTTTATATAACACATGTTGAATGACATCACTTCCTGAACATGTTTAATATCAACAACGTTTAAATACCCTTAAAAATACATAATCATATCATTAAATATCCCCCACATTATCAGAGTGAAATACAGTCACAATACATATATAGATCGCCAATGTAGTACCTGTATACCAGTCGATTAAGACATCTTGTCTTGCCAGCGTCTACAGTTCTCCATTGCACATGACAAGAATCCCTACTTTCCTCAATATCCGGCGTCTGCCATTTCTATGGTTGTGCATCGCGATCTCAGTATGGACCGCGCATGTGCATGCGCACTAAATAAGATTACGTGAACATCACATAATCAACAACAGAGAACCGGTTGTTATAGCAAAATGAAAGACGCTAACATATCACAGATGAGTCCTAAAAGAGTATTCTGCGTGTCTCATCAGAAGGATCATAATCAAAATACATTTATCATGCAATATCATTGACAAATGTCCCAAACATGGGATCAAAAGTATTTATTTAATAAAAATTTTATATCGATATTAGACTACAAAAATTAGGCTGAAAAGCCTATAACTGTCCAATGCATATAATTTTCGATAAGACAGGCAGAAAATCTCAAAACGAGCAGCAATCCAAAAGACTGATCAGGTTTCTTCAAGGCTTTCTTCACAGATAATTCAAAAGTGATCCCCCATATAGTGTAAATAACCTAAAAATATATAAAAGAATAAGCAGGTAATACTTAAAAAGTATATCCAATAATATTTACAATCACATGACTCCTGTTCAGACACTCTATCATTGAGTTTGAATCGCAGTTGCGAGAATTGACGTCTGAACTGGAATTTTGAGAGTTCAGTGACAAAGTTACTACACACTTGGATTTTTATCGTAAAGATACTGAAACAACTAAGCGCCAGAAATGGCACAGGGACCTTGAGGACTACAAAAGAGGAACCATATACACCGTGTTCCAAATTATTATGCACATTGGATTTAAAGAGGCTCTGTCACCAGATTATCAAATCCCTATCTCCTATTGCATGTGATCGGCGCTGCAATGTAGATAACAGTAACGTTTTTTTGTTTTTTTTTTAAACGTTAATTTTTGGCCAAGTTATGAGCAATTTTATATTTATGCAAATGAGCCTTTCTAATGGACAACTGGGTGTGTTTTCTCTTATTTCCAACTGGGCGTGTATTGTGTTTGTAACATCTGGGCGTGTTTACTTGTTTTACTAGCTGGGCGTTGTGAATAGAAGTGTATGTCAGCATCATATGTCAGCATCATACACTTCTATTCACAACGCCCAGCTAATAACACAAGTAAACACGCCCAGATGTTACAAACACAATACACGCCCAGTTGGAAATAAGAGAAATCACACCCAGTTGTCCATTAGAAAGGCGCATTTGCATAAATATAAAATTGCTCATAACTTGGCCAAAAATGAACGTTTTAAAAAACAAAACAAAAACGTTACTGTTATCTACATTGCAGCGCCGATCACATGCAATAGGAGATAGGGATTTGATAATCTGGTGACAGAGTCTCTTTAAGTGTCATAAACATTTAATTATTAGTTTTTCAATTAAACTCATGGATGGTATTGTGTCTTAGGGCTCTTTGGATCATTGTATTCAATCTCAGACACCTGTGATATTTAGTTTGCCAGGTGTCCCCAATGAAAGGAAAACTACTTAAGAAGGACGTTCCACATTATTAAGCAGGCCACAGGTTTCAAGCAATATGGGAAAGAAAAAGGATCTCTCTGCTGCCGAAAAGCGTGAAATAGTGCAATACCTTGGACAAGGTATGAAAACATTGGATATATGAAAACTTAAGTGTGATCATCGTACTGTGAAAAGATTTGTGGCTGATTCAGAGCACAGACGGGTTCGTTCAGATAAAGGCATAATGAGGAAGATTTCTGCCAGACAAATGAATAGGATTAGGAGAGCAGCTGCTAAAATGCCATTGCAAAGCAGCAAATAGGTATTTGAAGCTGCTGGTGCCTCTTGAGTCCCGCGAACCTCAAGGTGTAGGATCCTCCAGAGGTTTGCAAGTGTGCATAAAGCTATTATTCGGCCACCCCTAAACAATGCTCACAAGCAGAAACGGTTGCAGTGGGTTCAGAAATACATGAAGACTCATTTTCAAACCGTGTTGGTTACTGATGAGTGCCGTGCAACCCTGGATGATCCAGATAGATGGAGTAGTGGATGGTTGGTGATTGGCCACCATGTCCCAACGGGGCTGCGACATCAGCAAGAAGGTGGCGGAGTCATGTTTTGGGCTGGAATCATGGGGAGAGAGCTGGTAGGCCCCTTTAGGGTCCCTGACAGTGTGAAAATGACCTCTGCAAAGTACATAGAGTTTATGACTGACCACTTTCTTCCGTGGTACAAAAACAAGAACCGTGCCTTCCGTAGCAAAGTTATCTTCATGCATGACAATGCACCATCTCATGCTGCAAAGAATACCTCTGTGTCATTGGCTGCTATTGTGAGGGATCAATACTATGTATATTGTTTGAAAAATATTATCCTCACACATATGTATATACATTTCAGTTCTTTGTGTAATATACTGATATATATAACAAGTTCTTTGTTCATGTCGGACACACCTATGGAAGACACCGCCCCCTGGAATGCAAAGAGGAGTGTGCAGAAGAATGTATAGGAAGACTTACAGCAGAAGAGCCAATGGAATTCAAGCAAGTCCCACATCTATAGGGAGGGGCATGTGTCTTCTCTGTGTGTGTTTCTTTGTTCTGAATAAAGTTCAGTTCCTCCTGGCTGACATTGAAGCTGTACCTCAGACATTTGTGTGGTGTACTTCTCTCCAGGCATGCCTTCAGCTTTAAATTTACAGAGGTGGTTATTCGGTGTGAAATACGGACCTGACATTTGGCGCCCGAACGGGGAGACCTCACTCGAGGAAAAATCTAAATCCGGACAGTCGACAATCACAGGGTGAAACAGAGGACTCAAAGTTGCCCACTGAAGGAATTTGATCACCTCCGCAATAACACGGTAAGCGAATTGATTTTATAAATCTTCGTCTTATCTGTGTTAGTGGGCAGTCTTGTGGCGATCTGTAGAACCCTTTTGTTGATTTCCTGGATTATCTCAGGCGACAGAGGTTATATTTTCCGCTGTGAGGTAAAAAACCTGTGAGACCTTAGTCGCGCCCGACTAACCATCCTCTGGGTAACTAGAGATGATAATAATTCTAGCGAGATGTAATAATAAATACATTGCAGACTAGAGATGATAATAATTCTAGCGAGATGTAATAATAAATACATTGCAGACTAGAGATGATAATAATTCTAGCGAGATGTAATAATAAATACATTGCAGACTAGAGATGATACTATTTCGGCGAGACTTAGCGTTGGAGACTGTGAAATTATAATATTTCCTGCCAGACCAAGAGTTGCAGATCGAAAATTGTTATATAAATTACGTGTATAATATAGACTGTTAGAATGGATGGTTTACGGTCCATATTCAAATCTCCAGGATAGTCCGAAAAATGAAGAAATTGATGGGAGTGTGTGGGATCCATAGAGGAGGGCGGCTCCAAGCCGCAGATTGGGCAAAAGGTATTCTGGAGAACAAAGGGAAGTTGGAAGGTAGTAAGTTGATGGAAAGTGCTTTAGAGGGATTTGCAGAAGAGGGAGTTAGGAATAAGAAAGGTATTGTATGTATTAGAGAACAGGACCAGCCGACGCCCGGTAATGGCGTCCGTACCTCATGTTGAGTGTGTCCTCATTGTGGGTGGGAAACCACCCCCCCTTCACAGCTGCGCACTGTGTTTCCAATGGGAGAGGCTGCCCCCCCCTGCCCCTGATGTGGCCACACCCGGCCCAACCAAATCAGTATGAAATAATCACCTTGTTAATTTTGTCATTTGTAGTGTTTTTTCTATTTACAGAAGTTCCAGTCTAGTTCACTGATGAAACAACACGTCATCATAATATAGAGATGGTGGCCGACAGATTGAACAATGTTACAGATTATGTTTGATGTTTTGAACATAGATAATTCCTATACAATGGTGTGATGAATGATTGCAGATACGTATGTTGTTTTGCCGGCATTGAAAGTGTTAAGATTGTGACGCTGTGAGAAGCTGTGAGTGTGTGACCCCCCTCCCTCCCCCCTGTAGTGTACTATGCTGTGTTTGGGAGGGAGGAGGGGGGGGGGCTGACTGGGTGCAGTCTGCAGTGCTGATGGGACAAAGGGATTTCAATATGCACTGCTGAGATATATATATATATATATATATCAGTAATGTCTACAAACCTAAATAAATTTCTTCTCTTTTGCGCATGCGCTGTTGTTTATAAAAGTTACGATATTTATGTGTTCTGATGTGATCAGATTTCATGTGTTTTGATGTTAATTCAGATGTATTAAACTACAGATACTGTGAGACACGGGGTTTTGAAAATGTATGTGCCCCCCACCGTTCCCAATTTTTATATACAGTTTATTGGTTTGCAGTAATTAATGTTATCAGATATAATATTTTTTGTTTTATTGAATAACTAACTACAATTGTTTTGTTTTTGATTTCACATATAAATTATGTCATTGTAAAGATCAAATGTATTTGTCAGGAAAAAGTCATTTTTGTTTCAGGCTTTTGTACATTACAGGGGGTTAAATTAGTGTTATGTTGAGATGTAGTTTTGAACTCTGCTACATTACTTTCGCAGAGTCCACAAAGGGGGGAAGGGTGAAGGAACTGATCAGGTAGAATTTTGGTTTGATCAGGTACAATTTTGGTTTGTTTTGAGTTAATTAATTTGGTTTCAGAAGATCTAAAAATGTGTAAGAGACCCCAATGAGTAATCCAGATTAAATGTGTATGAGAGTAACCTACATTTTGAGGTTTGTGTAGATGGTTGTGTAAGAGACCATCCCCCTCCAGCAAATTTACACAGGAGGCAGAGGTGACGTCACTCACACGAGTCTTTATGGATTTAGATGAGGGAGAAGGCAAAACAAAAATTGTCTGGACATTGTTAATTTGATGTAAAGTTTTTAGGAATGTTTTATTTTTATTTGTTTTTGTATTAATCAAGTATTTGCAGAATCTGATAAAAGTGAGATTCTCAAAGTATTCTGGATTATCAGATGAGTGTGGAGAAGTGTATAACATTTGGTTTTATTTTAGAGGATGAAGACGCCACCCCTTTGTGATGTTCTATCTATATGTGACATGGGTTTTTAATGTAAATTTGTAATAAAGAGATATTTTATTATACAATATGTACAAGACAGGATACGAGGCACCAGGTAAATTACCCAGAAACCACTCTCACCTTCTTGTTCATCTCAAGGAGCGGAGCTGGAGGTGCTCGCTGAGGCTGTAACCTGGCAGAAGGTAAGACGGCCGACATCTACACTGGCTCTAGGTACGCTTTTGGCATCGCCCACAATTATGGGCCCATTGGTAGTAGGAACTTTATTGGATCATCGGGTAAGCCAATTGAGAGAGCGAGAGAAGACAGACCTGACAACAAGGATATGTGCGGTCAGGTGTCAGTAAATTGGCTTGTCCCTAGATACAATAATGCCACCACTAGGTTTGTAGCAGCCGGCATGATGTGCGCACGGCATGACATAGGTAAAACAGCAAAGGTACCTGTGAAAAGTGCAGCCCGGCCAGATTAACAGTCCCAGCAACTGCAGAACATACAACTACCCGAGGTAGACGTGTATGACAATGTCCTCGTGTGTGTAGACCTGTTCTCAGGGGGGGCCTGAAGCCCGGCCGATATCTTCCCCACTGCAGACGTTGTGTGTAAGTGACAGGGGAACAGTGCTTATCCCAAGTATTGAACTGGTGTTTGTACAATGATAAGATGTCAGCAGTTCTCTAGACATTGTCCCAAGGTTAGTTTGTTTAATAACTGTATTTAAAAAGTTTAGTGGGAATATTAAATATTGAGGTTAAGTTTTATGTAAAGTTCTGGACCAGCCTTAGCATTGGACTATTAGAGTCATGCGTCAGATAAAAGATACAGAAGTGGAATATTCCCATTAGAAAACATTTTTATTTGTTTATTTTTGTTGTGAAAGGGAAATTTTAGAGCAGAGAATTCTGTGCAGTGTATATGTGTATGTATAGATATGTATATAAAGAAGAAGAATCAATTTGTAAGTTTTAGTTACTGACCAGTGTGAACGTTTGATGTAAAGATGCTATTTGTTAATGTTTTTCTTCAAATTAATTATTTGATTAAGATCAATTAATGTTTATACAATGAAAAAGCTTGTTCTCCACAGGAAGAGTCCAACTGGGAGCGGAAGGCGTGAGAACCAGATTCTGACAGAATGTGGACGGATAAAGGAAGGTAAACCGGTACCACCCAAGGCACTCTTGATGGCTTTTGCATTGATGGTGTATGACCTCACATATGCCCCAAGACTGCAAGGATCGATTTGGTAAGATCTAATTGGTATGTCCCAGGTTTTACAGCTGTTGCTGCTAAATTCTGTTAGAGCTGTTTGATTTGCCTACAGAACAGTCCTGGCAGACCGGTGCCAACCTTATCATACCCGCCTCCCACGAAGAGAACCGACCTTGAGAGGCCTTCCCAGGTAGAACGAACCAGATTAGAGTAAGAAAAATAGGTTTAAGACGCTTGTCAGATAAACATGTGGAATCTGTGTATCTTTCTGTGAGGTGGAGATGTTCCAGGCAATCAGCTGAGATCAAGGTACAAATCCTGCTGAAAGGGTATCACCAAGTGCAAATGAAATGTACCCAATAAATTACACATCTTCTAGGTGCCCTGTCCATTGTAACAGAGAAGTTTTTCCTTATATAAAGGTGTTTGATGTCATTTAAGGGCCTGACATTATTGTATGTACTTAGAACAACGTTTATAGTGTATGCGGATGATGTTATCACCAGATTAGTATTTATTTTAACAATTGACAAGAGTTGGGGGTCCCCAGCAAGTGCCAGTAAATATGAACTAAAAGACTTTTAACACGATGAACTCCATCACTGAGATGCGGCAGGCACAGCCTGAGCCAGTAAAACGCGTTTATCATGAACTGACGGCAGTGTCACAATTCTAAGCGGCCGCCCAGACAAGTAACTTGCCAGAGGAAGAGTACAGATGCGGAGGGTTTGATAGTCACAATACAACTCCACTAATCCGCCTACGTGGGATCTCACCCCAGGCTCACAACATGAGGTGCTATGTACAGCCTGATGACGTAAACTAAAGGAGACGGTGTCGGACAGATGAGAAGGACCAAACCAAGTCCTGATGACATCAGCAAAGTAAAGACCAAAGACCTGAGTGAATCCGTCAGCAGGATCAAGTGTTTTGATAAGTAAGTGACAAGGAGGGGGTAATAATAACTCCCCCACTGGACACCAACGTAGTCTGACTCCACAATTGTGTGGGTTACCCTGAGGGTGACAGTCAGTGAAGAGCAGAAGACAGGAGAAGAAGAAGACGATGGTGTACAGGACTGGCAATGAACTGATGGGACCCGAAACCTGAGGGTGATAGAATTATGATTATTAGTTGAGGCCCTATTGTTTATAATGTCTGAGGTTTATAATTATAATGTGTGTAAATATGCCACGGTGCTGCAAATTACAATCTGAGGAGTTTTATGTGGAGGTGTGAGGTGAAGGTCACTGTGCTGCCCATGACCTGTCATATCTGCAGGGGTAAAGTCCCATTAGGACAGTAAGTGACAGTGCGACAATTATTACTGTTAATAAAAATGTAGACCGGATTAATTATATATATATATATTACAACCAGCAGCGGTTTGTAGATTATATCAAGACAACCATCCTGTATCCAGAGGAGAATAGGGAAAGTTAGGACCACTCCGACACCTTGGAAGTCCAGGTACAAAGGGGGGTTACTCATCAGGAGTAGCTCGTCTCAAGCTGGTGAAGAAATCCAAAACCCCTACCCGCCTTGTTCGAGTGGTCAGTGGTAGGTTGCTAGGCAAGACTCAGGGATAGAGTAATAATATTTTTAGGGGGGACTGTGAGGGATCAATACTATGTATATTGTTTGAAAAATATTATCCTCACACATATGTATATACATTTCAGTTCTTTGTGTAATATACTGATATATATAACAAGTTCTTTGTTCATGTCGGACACACCTATGGAAGACACCGCCCCCTGGAATGCAAAGAGGAGTGTGCAGAAGAATGTATAGGAAGACTTACAGCAGAAGAGCCAATGGAATTCAAGCAAGTCCCACATCTATAGGGAGGGGCATGTGTCTTCTCTGTGTGTGTTTCTTTGTTCTGAATAAAGTTCAGTTCCTCCTGGCTGACATTGAAGCTGTACCTCAGACATTTGTGTGGTGTACTTCTCTCCAGGCATGCCTTCAGCTTTAAATTTACAGAGGTGGTTATTCGGTGTGAAATACGGACCTGACACTATGGGCATAAAAGGAGAGAAACTCATGGTGTGGCCCCCATGTTCCCCTGACCTCAACCCTATTGAGAACCTTTGGAGCATCCTCATGCAAAATATCTATGAGGGTGGGAGGCAGTTCACATCAAAACAGAAGCTCTGGGAGGTTATTCTGACATCCTGCAAAGATATTCAAGCAGAAACTGTCCAAATACTCACAAATTCAATGGATGCAAGAATTGTGAAGGTGATATCACAGAAGGGGTCCTATGTTAACATGTAACTTGGCCTGTTAAGTTTTTTTTGATTGAAAGAGCTTTTGATTTCTGTAAATATGACCTCCTGATGCTGCAAATTCAACAAATTACCATTTTAGTTCTCTTTACAACCTTTAAAATGTTTTGATCTCTGTTGTGCATAATAATTTGAAACAGTGCATTTAGAGTTTTTTACTTCTAAAAAAAAATCTGTTATCATTAGGAGACTTGTTCAATAAAATTTGCATTATACTCCAACGGTTGATGTCTTGAACATTATACTGACTGTCATTTGCATCGACTATTTAGGAAAATCAGTGAAAAATAACATTTGCATAATAATTTGGAACGCGGTGTATAAGTGGCAGATGAATGAGACCTTTCCTGCTAATTTCCCTCAGAGACAGACACAAAGAAGAAGGCGCAGAGGGCCAACGAATATGGCCTCTGAAACAGATTCATCTGATGAACCATCACGATCAGTGGGCCCTACAACATCTTTTTTAGGAGAGACCACAAGGAGAAAAGACAACGCCACAGGAGGGGTGGTAGAAAACACCAAAGAGACCGTAAAAGGCAGAATTATCCGATCGAAGCTACCACCAACCGGGAAGACTGTCAACAAAACCACAAGGAAATGGACAGACTAGAGGTGAATATCTCTTCTGTAGAGCTTACTGCCTCTAAATTAGATTTGCTCAATAGAGGCCTTTCTTTTAGCCCACAAGGGCATTTTGATTGGTTTCAGTGTGCACTTGACCTCATTGCCTTTTTTAGGAGAATACGACTCAAAGCATTCTTTTCGGGAGCGACCAACATCTTTTGGATATTTGAGTGCTGCAGTCTTTCTTCAATCAATTTAAAAGTGATGCCCCAGAGGAAGCCGGAAGGGCGAAACCCAGGGTCGGGCGAGAGTGTTTGGCGTGCCGCCTAGAAATTTTAAAGATTTTTACTTACCTTGATGCTTTTATTTCTTGTTACGTCTGTGAGTATGGATTAAACTTGGCGTGGAGCAATCTTTTTTCAGAGGGTGTTGCACTATGTGTCTTCCTTTTTCCATCTGTTAGAGACATAAGATCCTTTTCCTACCAGGAGTTCTTTGAATGTGGAGAGAGACGATAAGGAGCTTGGTGGAACTACAAGGATAAGAATTTCCATCCACACCGTTCATTGGATTGTGGGTTGTCCACTGCATTTTTCTGGGAGAGAGTGTCCATACTGAATGATATTGGACTGTTACCAGCACCGTCTGAGCGGTAAACTTAACTGTACTTTATATATGTCATTTAGGGTATTTGTTGGATCATACCCAATTTAGTTTTGCCTGCTCCGGTCTGAGAGAGATTTTGTGGGTATTTGAGCCAAGAGAAACCATCATTATATTTGCACAAATGTAATGCTCCAGATTCTCAACTAGCTCAAAGGAAGGTCAGTTTTATAGCTCCTCTAAACAGCAAAACTGTTTACAGCGGTGCTAACATAATTGCACAAGGGTTTTCAAGTGTTTTCTAATCATCCATTAGCCTTCTAACACAGTTAGCAAACACAATGTACCATTAGAACACTGGAGTGATGGTTGCTGGAAATGGGCCTCTATACACCTATGTAGATATTGCATTAAAAACCAGACGTTTGCAGCTAGAATAGTAATTTAGCACATTAACAATGTATAGAGTGTATTTCTGATTAATTTAATGTTATCTTCATTGAAAAAAACTGTGCTTTTCTTTCAAAAATAAGGAAACTTTTGAACGATAGTGTATATATGTTGTGTGACTGTATTTCACTCTGATAATGTGGGGGATATTTAATGATATGATTATGTATTTTTAAGGGTATTTAACCGTTGTTGATATTAAACATGTTCAGGAAGTGATGTCATTCAACATGTGTTATATAAAGGGTGCACTGATTCACTGTCATTATGCTTGACAAAGACCCAACAGGGGTTGAAACGTTGTAGTTTTTTACTGCTTGGTGAATAAAGACCAACATGTTTTGGACATTTGAGTGCTGCAGTCTTTCTTCAATCAATTTAAAAGTGGAGCCATATAGAACGGGGAAGAGTGGAGAAATGGAAAAGAATATTATAGAAAGTGGGTGTCTTTTGATATCAATTGATTAAGCATTTTACTATATTATAAATGCAGTTATGGCACTGTCGTGCAGGTGGAACATACATACAAACAAGCAAACAATTACTTATTTTATTCTTATAAAGATAATGAATTGCTGGTATCAGGATCCTCTGAATTTGTCATGTGTTGATCAGATGCAGTGCTAGGCAATGTGCTTATGTAACATAACATATACAGAAGAAAATATAATATAAAATTAAATTATTTAATATAGCAAATATATATTTCAGATTGCAGAGACATTCATTATTTGTAAATGGTTTAATGATCAGATTCAGAACAATGTTATAGTGTCGATCACCATTATTGTTAAAATAACATTAAATATAGAAAATACACACAAGATAACACACATCAATTCCTCCCCTAACCCCTTTAGCAGTGGCGTAACTACCACAATAGCAGCCGTAGCGACTGCTACGGGGCCCGCAGCATGAGGGGGCTCGCTTTGCCCGCCGGCACGGCCCCCCCTCCCATGGCCGGAGGCTCCGCTAGCAGCCGCTATGGCTGCTACAGTGCGACGCCACTGAAGGGGTTGTTCCTACAAAATACATGCATCCCCTATCCACAGGACCGAAAGTCCCCCGAAGTTCTCCATGACAAACCTCCGGGGTCTGTCTGCAGCTCCATAGAAATGACTTGCGCACCGGTCGCGCTTGTGCGCATGCGTGACCAGCGCACCTTTCATTTTTATTCAACTGCGCAGACGCCAGAAGTCCAAGGTTTGTCATGGAGAACTTCGGGGGACTTTCGGTCCCCCGTTCTCCTTATCGCTGCCAGCGATCACACATGTATCCCCTATCCTGTGGATAGGGGATGCATGTCTTTTTTAGGACAAACTATAGGCCGTTTTTTGTTGGGGGCTGCATGGCATTACCTACAGGGGGGGTTTAGGGCTGTATGGCTTTATCTACAAGGGGGACTGTCTGCCGTTATCTACAGGGGGGGCTGTCTGGCGTTATCTACAGGGGGGCTGTCTGGCGTTATCTACAGGGGGGCTGTCTGGCGTTATCTACAGGGGGCTGTCTGGCGTTATCTACAGGCGGGTGTATGGCATTATCTACAAGGGGGCTGTCTGGCGTTATCTACAGGGGGAGGGCTGTATGGCGTTATCGACAGGGGGGCTGTATGGCGTTATCTACAGGGGGCTGTATGGCATTATCTACAGGGGGGCTGTATGGCGTTATCTACAGGGGGGGCTGTATGGCGTTATCTACAGGGGAGGGCTGTATAGCGTTATCTACAGGGGCAGGGCTGTATGACGTTATATACAGGGGGAGGGCTGCATGACGTTATCTACAGGGGCTGTATGATGTTATCTACAGGGGGCTGTATGGTGCTATCTATAGGGGGCGCTGTGTGGCGAAATCTATAGGGAGGCACTATCTACAAGGGGGGTTGAGTGATACCCAGGGGAGGGGGGGCCCCAGTCAAAAGTTTGCTATGGGGCCCAGTCTTTCCTAGTTACGCCTCCCCTGCCCTTTAGCAGCAAACTATATTTGGGCTACCAGACCACACACAAATTTTTGTTTCGTTTTTCATCTTTGCATTTTGAAATGTATATTTTACATTTGCATTGATGTAGCTATATGAGACCTTGCTTTTTTCAAGACAGGTTGTACTTGCCATTCTTACCAATATATGGTACATAGATACATATGGTACATATATACGATAGAAGGTGGACTTTATGATTATACATTTTGGGGGGAGACAAACAGAACAAAACACCCATTAAACCTGGTCAAAATAGAGCTACATGCTTATCTAATAACAAATTGCTGAGTTATAAATAATTTAGCATTGAATGATGTATACTTAATCTGTGAAAGGTTGAACCTGATAGACTTGGCTATTTTCAGCCTTTGTAACAATGTAACTTTTTACTTTTTTTTCTTTTTTCTTTTTATGTTTTTGTGGCTAACCCAAAGTTGGTATATACTGTATATTACCAGTATATGTTGTTACACTTAAAGGGATGCCAAATATGTGTTATTTTACTTTGCTTCTATAAAAACAAAAAAATATTTTATTTAAAAAAATTGTGTCATTTATCCATCCTAACAGGCTCAATAGGTATTCAAAAGAAGTGGCTACTGAGACACTGTCTGGCAGCAGCTAAATTATTCATCTCTTGTCACTGGTGCTCCACCCAAATGCCTCTCATGTCTGAGCAGCAGCAGGAGATGTCCCTTCTTAACCGAATAGAGGAAATGACTGCCGAATACTCAGGCACTACTAACAAGTTTGTAAAGGTGTGGCAGCTTTGGACTTCCTTTCAAAACTCTCCTGATTTTAAATCTCTTTTTACATAAGCTTCTGTGCTTCGTTTAGGTTGGCATAGTATAGTTTTCCTTCCCCAACCCTTTTTTTTTTCTCTGCCTTCTCTCTCCTTCACCCCCACCCTTTTTTCTTGCCCTGCTCTCCTGCTCTTCTATTTCTTTCTCTCTCTTTATTCTCCTTTTCATATGCCTATGTGGTGGTTTGATCCCTAGTTTGTGGCTTACTTGTTATCACTTAATTCATACCTCCCAAATTTCTAGCATCACAAAGAGGGACAACAAATGCTAAGCGCTAAGCGCGCCTCGGCAGCTTTTTTTCTTTTAAGCCATGCCTCTAATCCCACCCAATCCCCACCCATACACACCTGGGTCAGCCCACATAGTATTATGTGCCCATAGTGCCTCCCACACAGTATAATGCCCTCTAGCTGCCACCATACAGTATAATGCCCCCCATAGCTGCCATCATACAGTATAATGCCCCCATACATGCACACATACAGTATAAAGCCAACACAGATGCCCCCATACAGTATAATGCCCATACAGATTCTTCCATGCAGTATAATGCCCACACAGATGTCCCCATGCAGTATAATGCCCAAACAAATTCCCCCATACAGCATAATGCCCCATAGCTGCCCCCGTGCAGCATATTTCCCACATAGCTGCCCCATACAGTATAATGCCCCCATAAAGGCCCCATACATTATAATGCCCCCATAGCTGCCCCATACAGTATAATGCCCCCTAGCTGCCCTTATAAAGTATAATGCCCCCAAAGCTCCCCCTAGTGCCAGTGCCCACATATAAGTGCCAGTGCCCTTGTAGATAGTGACACAGTGCCCATGTAGATAGTGCCCCTATATAGTGCCACAGTGTCCATGTTGATAGCGGCAATCTTCCCTTGAAGATAGCACCACCCCCTGTATATAGCACCATTGGGACTCCCTCTAGGAGCGAAATCCCCAGCCAGAGCATAGGCCAGGGATTCTGTTCCCAGAGAGAAGCCCTGATGTCACAGTCTATATATGGACAGTGACGTCAGTGACTACTCCTTGACCAAAATCCCCATTGCCGACTGCGGCAGGGGATGCCGCTCCAGGAGGAGCCCCTGGTGTCACTGTCCATATATGGACAGTGACCTCAGGGGTTTCCTCTAGGAGAGCAATCCCCAGCCAAATTAGCGCTGTGCCCGGGGAATCCTGGGCGAGCTGAGGAGCTCCTTCTGCTTCTCCACTCTGAACTAATTCTGAAGCAGGGAGCTGATGGTTCCCTGCTTCAGCATTGGGTTCAACTGTATCTGCTTCCTGAGGATGCGGGACGGTTGGGAGGTATTCGCAATTCTTGACCTTTTCGCGTTCTTATGGCAAGCTCAATTAGCTGCAGTATTGACCCTAGATGGTGGCTCCACCTACAGCTTGACTCTTTTCAAAGATGCCCTGATGCATCTATCCAAGGCTTCTAGTTTTCAGGGAGCTGGACAGATGGGAAGAATACTGGGTCTCTTGATGCACCATGATGGGTTATACTTGACTTCTTCTCTTGATGTCTTTGTATTTTTTATTTGTTTATATTACAAAACTGATTAAACAAATGTTTATTATTCTTTGTTATTTTTTTTTACTTTAACCCCTTACCTCTTTGGCCACTTTTGACCTTCCTGACAGAGCCTCATTTTTCAAATCAGACATGTTTCAATTTATGTGGTAATAACTTCGGAATGCTTTTTCTTATCCAAGCGATTCTGAGATTGTTTTTTCGTGACACATTGGACTTTATGTTGATGGCAAAATTTGCTCGATATGTTCAATATTTAATTGTAAAAAAACAATTTAAATGTATCTGCTTGTAAGGCAGGCAATTATACCACACAAAATAGTTGCTAATTAACATCCATTATATGTCTACTTTAGATTGGCATTGTTTTTTTAACATCCGTTTATTTTTCTAGGACGTTACAAGGCTTAGAACTTTGGCTGCAATTTCTCAGATTTTCAAGAAAACTTCAAAAGGCTATATTTTCAGGGGCTAGTTCAGTTGTGAAGTGGCTTTGAGGGTATAATATATTAGAAACCCCCAATAAGTCATCCCATTTTAAAAACTGCACCCCTCAAAGTATTCAAAACAGCATTTAGAAAGTTTCTTAATCCTTTACACATTTCACAGGAATTAAGGCAAATTAGAGGTGAAATTTACAAATGTAATTTTGTTTTGCAGAAATTCATATTTTTATCCATTTTTTTTAACTCAGAAGCTTTTACAAGAGAAACACAACTCAATGTTTATTGCCCAGATTCTGCAGTTTTTAGAAAAATCCCACATGTGGCCCTAGTGTGCTTATGGACTGAAGCACCGGCCTCAGAAGCAAAGGAGCACCTAGAGGTTTTTGGGGCCTCCTTTTTATGAGAATATATTTTAGGCACCATGTCTGGTTTGATGAGGTCTTGTGATGCCATATTTAGTGAAAACCCCCCACAAGTGACCCCATTTTGGAAACGACACCCTTTGAGGAAATTATCTAGGGGTTTAGTGAGCATTTTGACCCCACAGGTTTATTGAAGAAATTATTGGAAGTAGGCCGTGAAAATGAAAATCTAAATTTCTTCCAATAAAACAAAGGTTTAACAAATTTTTTTTCATTCTCACAAGGACTAAAGTAGAAAAAGCACCACAACATTTTCTCCCGAGTAAAACAGTACGCCACCTCTGGTTATAAATGGCTGTTTAGACACACGGCAGGGCTCAGAATGGAAAGAGTGCCATTTGGCTTTTGGAGCTCAAATTTAGGAGGAATGGTTTGCGGAGGCCATGTCAAATTTGCAAAGCCCCTGAGGGGACAAATCAGTGGAAACCCCCCACAAGTGACCCCATTTTGAAAACTACACCCCTTGAGGAAATTATTTAGGGGTATAGTGAGCATTTTGACCCCACAGGTATTTTGCAGAAATTATTGGAAATAGGCCAAGAAAATAAAAATCTAGGTTTAGCTAATTTTTTCTCATTGCCACAAGGACTAAAGGAGAAAATGCACTGCAACATTTGTAAAGCAATTGCTACCAAGTAAAACAATACCCCACATGTGGTCATAAACATCTGTTTGGACACACAGCAGGGTTTAGAAGGGAAGTAGCGCCATTTAGCTGTTGGAGCTCAAATTTAGCCAAAATGGTTTGCGGGGGCCATGTGGCATTTGCAAAGCCCCTGATGGGCCAAAACCATGAAAACGCCCAAAAAGTGACTTCATTTAGGAAACTACACCCCTAGCGGAATTCATCTAGGGGTGTAGTGAGCATTTTGACCCCACAGGTGTTTCATAGATTTTATTAGGATTGGGCAATGAAAATAAAAACAATCCTTTTTCTTCAATAAGACGTAACTTTAGCTCAAAAGTTTTAATTTTCTCAACAAATAAAGGAAAAAAAGAACTCCAACATTTGGAAAGCAACTTCTCCCGAGTACGGCAATACCCCATTTGTGGTCATAAACTGCTGTTTGGGTATACGGCGGCGCTCAGAATGGAAGGAGCTCATTTGACTTTTGGAGTGCAGATTTTGCTGGATTGGTTTCTGGGCACTATGTCGCATATACAAAGCCCCTATGGGACCAAAACAGTGGAAATACCCAGAAGTGACCCCATTTTGGAAACTACGCCTCTCAAGATATTTACCTAGCATGTTAACCCCACAGGTGTTTTGCTTAAATCAATGTGCACTCGATGTTGCAGAGTGAAAATGGGATTTTTTTGCATAGATATGCCAATATGTGGTGCCCAGCTTGTGCCACCATAACAAGACGGCTCTCTAATTATTATGCTGTGTTTCCCGGTTTTAGAATCACCCTACATGTGGCCCTAATATTTTGCCTGGACATTTGACCAGGTTCAGGAGTGAAAGAGTACCATGTGAAGTTGAGGCCTAATTTGGCGATTTACAAAGTATTGGTTCACAATTGCAGAGGCTCTGATGTGAAATAATAAAAGAAACCTCTGAGAAGTGACCCCATTTTAGAAACTACACCCCTCAAGGCATTTATTAAGAGGTGTAATGAGCATTTTCACCCCACAGGTCTTTTCCATAGATGATTGCGCTGCGGATGGGGCAAAGTAAAAATTTAAATTTTTCCCTAGATATGCCATTTCAGAGGCAACTATGTTGTGCCCAGCTTGTGCCACTGGAGACACACACCCCAAAAATTGTTAAAAGGGTTCTCCCGAGTATGGCGATGCCATATATGTCAAGGTAAACTGCTGTTTGGGCACAATGTAGGGCTCAGAATGGAGGGAGCGCCATTTGGCTTTTGGAGCATGGATTTGCTCGGTAGTAGTTTTATTTGGAGTTTTACTGGTATTTTTGTTTATACTGTGGGGGCATATGTAAGCTGGGTAGAGTACATCAGGGGCATAGTCAGGTGGTATAATAATGGGTTAAAATAATCCATCAATGTGTGTTACGCTGTGAAGCAATCCTTTCTGCACAGGCCAGTGTCGCACTGATAAATGGTGTCCGTTCTTATCCCCATTTTGGTCCACACTCCGCACCTTTGCAGTTTGGGGAATATTGCTGGGAAGTGTTGTCCTGGTATAATACGGGCGCACTCGCTTCCAGCAGATATGTTTGGGTCTTACTCTTCCTGGTTCCCCAATTTTAAGGCCTTGATAAATCGCCTCTTGAAACAGAAGAAATGTTCCCCTCGTGCCTGCACAACTGCATATTTTTTATTTCCTGACTTATTGGAGCCTTAACTAATTTATTCTTTCATAGACGTAGTGGTATGAGGGCTGTTTTTTTGCGGGACAAGCTGTAGTTATTATTGGTACCATTTTGCAGTACATGCGACTTTTTGATCACTTTTTATCCTATTTGTTGGGAGGCAAGGTGAACAAAATTCTGGCATTGTTTTTTACGGGTTTTTTTTATGCCGTTCGACGCGTGGAATAAATAAAATTATATTTTTATAGTTCAGGCAGTTATGGATACGGCAATACCAAATATGTATGATTTATTTTTATTTTTCAATAATAAAACACTTGATAAGGTGAAAAAGGGCACTTGTCTTTTATTTTTACTTGAAACTTTTATTATATATTTTTTTCACTTTTTTTACACTTGTTTTTACACTTTTCTTACACTAGGGGACTTGAAGGTCCAACTGTCAGATTCTTTTTCTAATACCATGCACTACCAATGTAGTTCAATGTATTAGATCTGTCAGTTATTCACTGACAGTAAGCCGATTAGGCTTCGTGTCCGGGCGGGGCCTAATCGGTTTCTGTAATGGCAGAACAGGAGGTCATTGTTAGGCCTCCTGTTACCATAGCAGCAGTCGGCAGCCCTGCGAAAGCATGGCAGGTCTGTCGATCTGCTACCAATCACAAAGATGCAGTGATCACTTTCGATCGCTGCATCTAAGGGGTTAATGGCAGGGATCGGAGCTAGCTTCAGATCCTGCCGTTACAGGTGGATGTCAGCTGTAACATACAGCTGACATCCATACAGCTGACATACAGCTGACATGGATACGGCAAAATGCGGGAAGCACTAGCTTTGTGATGTATGTATCCATAAGGCAAATGTCGGGAAGGGGTTAACTTTTCACTTTCATTTTTGGCTTACAGTATACTGGCATGCTTATGTTTGCTTCTAGGCAAAATACTTCCGTAATACAGCTTCTAATAGAACATGGCAAAAATTACGGTATAGTATGACCCCATAACCTTTATGTGCAATATTACAGCCCTGTGAAACTTGGAGTTTGTACAGACCCATAATACAGCCACGTGCATGATCCCTTATGTTCACACTAGTGTATGTTGATGCTATTGATAGACATATTTGATGTAGTTCACCCGTCAGTTATGTTGTGTGTCCTTCCAGAGGAGAAGAGCTAAAATAATGGAATCAGACAGCATTTTCACCATATTGAAAGAGCAGATGTTAACCCCTTCCTGACCAGCCCATGCAGATTAACGGGCTACAACATTGGTCCTTGTGCCTGCAGCCCGTTAATCTATGTGTGCTCCTAACGGAGCACACAGGCATTTCCCTCAGCCCAGCATCTCTCAGTACTGGCTGCTACTATTGAGGGAAGACATCAGGTGGGATCAAAGCCATGATCCCCGCCGATTAAGCCCTTAAATGCGCCGGTCAATAGCGCCTGCCGCATTTAAGGAGTTACAACAACATCGACACCCCGTGACACGATTGCGGGGTGCCGATGGTTGCTATGGCAAACGGAGACCTAACAAAGGCCTCCGGGTTTGCCATCTATAGAAGTTGATTAGGTCCTGCCAGAGGAAGGACTAAATACGCTGCATGTCAGTGTGAAACTGACAAGTTTAATACTCTGAAATAGATAAATATTTCAGGGTGTTATAAAAATGATCCAATAGTTGGATCTTCAAGTCCCTAGTGGGACTAAAAAAAAATAGTAAAAAAAAAATGTACAAAAATAAAAAAGTTCAATTTCCAAGTAATAAAATTAAAAATCTCCCTTTTTCCCTTATAAAGTCCGTTATTATTAGAAAAAAAATGAAAAAACCAATAAACTATGCATAATTGGTATAGCCGCATCCGTAACGGCCTGATCACTAAAAATATAGTGATATTTATCCCGCAATACCAGAATCGCTATTTTTAGTCACTTCAGCTCCCAAAAATTTAACAAATAGGGATCAAAAAGTTGCATGTACTCCAAAAATGCTACCAATAAAAACTACACTTTGTTCCGCAAAAAAACAAGCCCTCACACAGCTTTCTTGATGGAAAAATAAAAAAGTTATGGCTCTTAGAATTTGGTGACACAAAAACGAAATAATTTTTTTCAAATCGGGATTTTATCATGTAAACAACGTAAAACATAAAAAAACTATAACATATGTTATCGCCGTAGTCGCATCGACCCGCATAATTAATTAAATGTAATTTATAGTGCACGGTGAACGCCGTAAAAAAATAAAAGAATAAAAAACGATACAAGTTTTCACTGCCTAATTCCACTAAATTCAACAACAAAAAAACAAACCTATGGTATCAAATTGCTCACTATACCACTAGATAAATTCTTTTAGGGCTGTAGTTTCCCAAATAGGGCCACTTTTGGGGGGTTTCCACTGTTTTGGTCCCTCAGGGGCTTCGCAAATGCGACATGACACCTGTAAACCAATCCAGCTAACTTGAGCTCCAAAAGCCAAATGCTGCTCCTTCCCTTCTGAGCCCTGCCGTATGTCTTAACAGCAGTTTATTACCACATATAGGGTATTGCCATAATCAGGAGAAATGGCTTTTCAAACTTTGGGGCACTTCTTTATGCCTGTGTATAGCCCCACAAGACCTCTTCATACCTAACATGATGCCTAAAATATAGTCTAATAAAAAGAAGTCGCTCTTTTGCTTCTGAGGCCTGTGTTTTAGTCCAACAGCGCACTAGGGCTACATGTGGGATATTTCTAAAAACTGCAGAATCTGGGCAATAAATATTGATTTGCGTTTCTCTGGTAAAACCTTCTTTGTTACAGAAAAAAATGGATTAAAATGGATTTTCAAGAAAAAAAAAAATCTAATGTAAAGGATCTGCCAGGCACAGCTTCTGTGTCAATGCCCATAGGTAATCAGTCTGCACCTGCTTCTATGTCTGTGAGACTGACTCCATCTTCCACCACTCAGGGTGGCAGGCTTAGGAGTGGGAGAGCCTATCACAGCCTGGCCAGACGGAGTTAGCTCCCGCCCTCTGTCTATTTATACCTGCCTTTCCTGTTCCTCCTTGCTTGTGATTCTTCTCGTTTGGTTTCCTGGCCCTGCTGCAGCTTCTTGAACTGTTTGTCCCTGCTTCATACTGACCCTGGCTTACTGACTACTCTCCTGCTCTGCGTTTGGTCCCTCGTACACTCCTGATTTGACTCGACTTGTTCACTACTCTCCTGCTCTGCGTTTGGTACCTCGTACACTCCTGGTTTGACTCGGCTCGTTCACCACTCTTGTTGCTCATGGTGTTGCCGTGGGCAACTGCCCCATTTCCCTTAGCTTCTTTGTACCCTTGTCTGTTTGTCTGTCGTGCACTTATTGAGCGTAGGGACCGTCGCCCAGTTGTACCCCGTCGCCTAGGGCAGGTCGTTGCAAGTAGGCAGGGACTGAGTGGCGGGTAGATTAGGGCTCACTTGTCTGTCTCCCTACCCCCATCATTACATCTAATTTATACATTTCACCTCCACATTGCTTTAATACTTATGAAACACCTAAAGGGTTAATAAACTTTCTGAATGCTGTTTCAAATACTTTAAGGGGTGCCGTTTTTAAAATTGGGTGACTTATGGGGTTTCTAATATATAAGGCCATTAAAGCCACTTCAGAACTGAACTGGTCCACAACAAAATAGGTTTTGGATTTTTTCTTGAAAATGTGAGAAATTGCTGCTAAATTTTTAAGCCTTGTAATGTCTTGGAAAAATAAAAGGACGTTCAAAAAAAGATGCAAATATAAAGTAGACATATGGTAAATGTTAACTAGTAACTATTTTGTGTGGTATCACTATCTGTTTTTACAAACAGATACATTTAAATTGAGAAAAATTCAACTTTTTGCAAAGTTTCTCCAAATTTTGGTGTTTTTCACAAGTAAATACTGAATGTATCAACCAAATTTGTACAAAGTACAATATGTCACGAGAAAACAATCTCAATCGCTTGGATTGGTAAAAGCATTCCCAAGTTATTACCACATAAAGTAACACATGTCAGATTTTAAAAAATCGGCTGCGTCCACAATGCCAAAACAGGCTGGGTCCTGAAGGGGTTAAAAAGGTGAAATGTTGTAAGCAGTAAAATGATATAAACTCTTCTGATCTTCAATAATCTTTGCTTTCTGTTCTTCAGTCACAAGGGGGAGCTCTTTTCTTTTTTTTGTTCTGTGTATGACATTATTATCTGTTATCATATTGATGTTTTATACTTTTCTCTAACACAGCCTTAGGGATTTTATAGGAACTCTATTGAAATATATTTCAGTAATCTGCCTCATATGACATATAATCTCTCTATTAAATATACATTACTTTGCTTTCCGGTCAGCACTTATGGTTGTCTGAGCTCCTCATTGTAGCTTGGATAAAGGCCTGTAGAGGATAACAGTCTAATAAATAAACCGTTCTCCAACAAAGAATAATGTAATTATTAGCATCATCATTCTCATCATCATCATCATCATCATCATCATCATTATCACTAATATAATAATAATAATAATAATAATAATAAGAAGAAGAAGAAGAAGAAGAAGAAGAAGAAGAAGAAGAATATCAAATACAAATAATACATAAGATTCTCTCTACATAAATGGGTGCAGCATAATAATTATTTTATCCGTTATGTTTGTCAGTGGAAATAAATGGGACGGTATAACCTTTCTTAAAATACATACAATGGCCCACGTTAACTAATACTGTCTAATAGTTATACAGTGTAAACTTAGACCAGGCTGTCACAAAATGTGCAGAATTTATCACACTGGTGCATGCTGTATGATAATTTTGCATGACCTGTTAGACACTCTTCCCTTCCTTATACCACCTTTGATTTAGCTTAGGCCCCATGCACACGAACGTGTTTTTGCGTCCGCAATTCCCCCGAAAATCCACGGGAGAATTGCGGACCCATTCATTTCTATGCATTCTACGCATGTCCGCAAATCCGTGCCGCACAAACTCAGGACATGTCTTATTACGGCCCGCAAATTCGATGCGGACATGGCCATAGAAGTCAATGGGCCCGTGGAAAATACGGGTACACCTCCGTGTGTCAACCGCAGTTTGCGGATTTGCGGAAGTGTTGCTAGGCGACGACCGGGAATGAGTTCTGTCGTCATCCTGTTTTACCTAGGCTTTTTTTTTTTATCCGCATTATGCGGATTACATACGGATGAACTGCGGATTACATACGGATGAACTGCGGGGGACATTTCACGGAACACGGTCCAGAAAAACACTACGGTCGTGTGCATGAGGCCTTATTTTGCACCAGAATTTGTGCTAGTTTTTGGGCGCATTTTTGGTTCATTTTAAGCCATGCCCCTTCCCCGCTAAGCCAGGACCCTTTTTCGAGACACTAAAAAAGTGTCTAGTGAGGTGCAAACATCAAAATTGTGCCAATTTGCCCCAAACTTTGGCGCATTTTTCAGCACATTCTAAACCCAGACACAGTAGTAAAATTGCACCTATATTAGCATAAAGATTACCATCTATTGTGTTAGGCCTCGTGCACACGTCAGTATTCTGGTCAGTATTTTCTTCAGTATTTGCAAGCCAAAACCAGTAGTTGTACATAGACAAAGACAAAGATTTGCACCTCCTCCATGTTTTGGACCCACTCTAGGTTTTGGCTTCAAATACTGACCAGAATACTGACGTGTGCATGAGGCCTAACTTGTACATTTTGGATTGGGTGTGCATTTTTGTCAACATAAAGAAGGATAAGTGCACCGATTTCCTAGAAGTAATTTTCAGGTGTTCGAATGACTGACTTTTGCTGTACTTAGAATTCTCAGCATGTATCATCTAAAATACAAAATAAACATCTTCAAGTAACCTTTGGTTAAGAAAATAACTTTTAATCTTTTTTTACTGAAAAAATCAATACTTCTAAAACGTTTTCTAGCTAATATAAGACATAAAATGCACCTAACAATTAATTAGAAAGTGTACACCTACACCTGACATAAAAAACACCAGTACATTTATAGGAAATTAGGTATTTATGCGGGAACAGAATAATAAAACCTATTGTTATCCTAAAAAAAAATCATATAATGCACAGTCATGAATAAGGATAAATTACTAAAGCATATTAATGGCCAGTATGAGACTTAGGCCCCATGCACACGACCGTAGATCTTGTCTATAATCACAAACCGTAATTACAGTACGTCATTTCGGACTTATTTATTTCTATGGCCGACGGACACCTTATTTACGGGAAGGTGTCCGGGCCGTAGAAACCTTCCGTAAAAAACAGTACATGTCCTATTTTTTTATTTTTATGGACCGTGCTCCCATACTTTATAATGGGAGCACGGCCTGCAAATGTGGATGGCTGTCCGGAGCTGTAAGCGGCTGGCCGTGCCCGTAATCACGGACTGTGCTTACAGGCACGGTCATGTGCAGGGGGTCTTAGTATTGTACGCTGGGTGTCACACAAACCCAACATTTTTGTTTGCATTCGAGAAAGGGTCCCGATTCTATGTGGCAGGGGCAGGAGGTAGAATTGGAACGTTATAGTTGATTGGCTGGTAGCATTTCTATAGTAGTACTGTTCAATAACAAAACTTGAAATTAATGTATAATATATCCCTGACTGTTGCCATTTTCTAAGTTATTATAAATCATATAAACCAGTTGCGCATAATGATGTCTACACAGAGTTGTAACTTGAAGTTCCAGTGCAACAATGTAAAATCTGTAACAGAGTCCCCACCTACCATGTGCCATTTATAAAACTGGTGTCCTTATGTGACAGAGGGGTCTTGTATCAGAACCAGGTACGAATGCTACCTCTGCACCCCCTTTTAGCTATTTGTCTGCTATTTCTCTAAAGCCATTCTAAATTGAGTTATCCAGTTACATTAGGTTTATAATGTACACAAACAATTGCATCTAACTTCATAGCCATCCCTTGTTAATAACATATCATATCAATTATTTAAGTCAGGCCCATTACATCTTGCATTGGCTCTCATAACGTCAGTATTGTTATGGAGGCGTGAGTGATCTACTGCTGTGGCTTCCAGTCCTTAGGGCTCACTAATAGGTCATACTTGAGGAAGACTCTGACTGACCACCTGATGGCAGAATTAACTAATTAAAGTAATTGACTAAGAGGAAAACTTACGACAGATCTGAGCTAATGTAATGTAGGTGCCCATACACATTAGATGAATGTCGGCCAAACCTGCTGATATTGGCGGGACTGGACGACCATCTGATGTGTATGGGGATATCACGACTTTGACTCTTCTTTTATCAGAATTAATTATTGTCTGATTTTTTTGTAATGCCTAAAATGATATTTTCAACTGAGTAAAAATTATTTTATTATTGATTTGGCTGTAAATTCTTTTAATGGAAAAATATTAAACAAATTTGCGTTAGAATAGAATATGCTGTAGTTTTGAAAATCTGCATCATCAAATCCATGCCGATTTTCTTTATACCAAATTTATATTGTTTTTTTTTATTATCCTATAGCACTTTTACAAAGTAAAAACACTTTATTTAAAAAAGTAAATAAAAAATTAGCTTTGTGTTGGCATATTCTGAGACCCTTAACTTTTTTATTTTTCCGTCGATGGAGCTGTGTGAGAGCTTATTTTTTCGGGACAAGCTGTAGTTTTTATTGTTACTATTTTTGGATACATACGACTTTTTTATTACTTTTTATTCTATTTTTTGGGGAAGCAAGGTGATCAAAAAACAGCAATTCTGGTTTTGTTATTTTTTTTTCCTACATCGTTCAAATAGCAGATCAAACATCATGATATTTTAATAAATTGGAATTTGACAGATGTAGCAAACCCAAATATGTTTACTGCTTACATTAACTTATGTTTATTGCCTACATTATTTTTTGTAAGAGTTTTTCATTTTTAACATTTAGTTATTATAACTCTGATTGGCGTGGGGGGGGGGGGGGCGATCGGGAGACAGAGTGAGCCCCCCTATGACTAACTGCTCAGATGTGGCAATCATTATTGACAGCAGCATGTGAGGGGTTAAACGGACGGAATCTGAGTTCTCTCAGATCCTAGCCGTTGCAGGCGGGTTTCAGCTGTATGAATGAAGCAGCTGGCACCTGCCACACAGGGATGGACATACCATTGGTACAACTTGTGCAGCTGTACAGGAGCCCAGTAGGTAAGGGGTTTTCGTTTTAGCCTCTGTTCACATCACATTTGAGCCCTACATTTGGCTTTTATGCCTGGAAAAGCTCCCAGCGTATACGCAAATATATCTATAGGGCTACATTTACCCGACAGAGGCCTAAAGAGTGTCCCTTTTGGACCCTATTGGGTTGGTCTATGTCGGTATACCTTTATTTTTCCGGTAAAGAAAAGCGTGGATGATTACTATTTTCTGTTCAAAGAGAAGTATACCATGCAGTATATGTTTTTGTAACAATTGAGCCTACGCCTATACATTGGCATACCTCAGAGCCTTCCATCAGAAGTATACATTAGGCAATACTCCCAACGTATATGCTTGAAGGAAGGCTCAGGGGTGATGTGAATAGAATCTTAGAAACCAGGTAACAAAATCGTATAACAAATAAAGATTTCCCATTTGCATCATTCTAAATAAATTTTTATACAGTCAAATAGTAGTTGTGAGCCAGACAAAATAAAACGGAAAACTAGCATAGAACAATAGGCTAGTTCCAAAGGTAGG
Organism: Rhinoderma darwinii; assembly: GCF_050947455.1. Classification (NCBI taxonomy): domain Eukaryota; kingdom Metazoa; phylum Chordata; class Amphibia; order Anura; family Rhinodermatidae; genus Rhinoderma; species Rhinoderma darwinii. The sequence goes on from NC_134687.1 coordinate 388,471,073, forward strand.
GAACAGATAGGCATGTAGGACAAAGTGAAGCAGGCAGAACTACAGCTGGGTCAGGGGAAGTCTAATAAGCCAGTCCGTGGGATATGAGCAGTTCCACACCGATTTTTTTTTTTCCTTAGTATTTGTAAAAACCCATTCACTTGCACTGTAGTGTACTTTGCTGCAGATTTAAGGCGCTGACTCTGCACCAAAATATGCAAGTCCAACAATATGAAAGTGGCCTCCAGAATGAACTATTGCTATGATAAAATAACTTTTGGAACTATTTTAAAAATATATGAAGAAATTGCATAAATGACAATCATAATCTACTGTAACCTGAGAGGCTTCCCGAAATTGCTAGTCTTCTGATATTTCCAGCTGACTTTGTTTTGGTTATCAACAGACTATGGGCTGCAGACTGCTGGTGGGTGTACAGAGCAACGGTCTGCAAGAATTCTAATTCCCTGCAGCTATGCATCATGTTATTGAAACACTCCTGCAACTAAAGTGAACGATTTTATTAAGGAATTGGTATTTAAGCAATTGCCTAATATATTCATCAAAGTGGTTTCAATTTTTATTGTTAAATATACTTATTCTATTTTTTGGATTTAGTAACAATGAAAAATGGAAACTAGTAAGAGACACACGCTTAGAGCTTATTAAATCTGGTTCACTGCAATGGGTGGTGTCATCAGCACTTGCTCATTATGTTAAGTGTTATGTTTGGAAAACACCTAGTCTGTGTATGTGAAACTGCATCCACAGCTGATATGACATTTAGAATGTTACTTCCGAAATAGTCAATTTCTGGGAAACAGGAACTCTACTTAAGGTATCATTAAAGCGGTTTTCCCGTAAAACCTATTTCATTTTGTTAGGATATCCTATAACTTACAGATCAGAGGGGATCCGATGACTAGGAACAGGGGTGGGATTAAAAATTTTAGCAACAGGTTCCCTGTTTTGTGGACAAAGACATACGCAACGCGGGGGGTCACTGTGTTTTCCGGTGTATCACGCCATTGAAAATGATTCGAATAATAAAATAAAACAATTACGATATTACAAATACCCCCTACATTAAAGTGGACTCTAAGTAAAGAAATTCCCTGTCCAGAATGTTTTAGTGTGGATTGCCACATTATGTATATAATTACATAATCGTACAGACCTACCCACACATTATATTAAACTCGTTCATTATGTATAGACCTATATGCGCATATTCAATATCCTAAGTTAGGCTATGCACATGAGAAGGGTGGAGCCACGATGATCTGGCTGCTAATGCACGGATATGGTGCCAGGACCAAGCTCAATACATATATACTGCACCAGAACCAAGTTCAGTACATAAATACAACACCAGAACCAAGCTCAGTAAATATATACAACACCAGAACCAAGCTCAGTACATATATACAGCACCAGAACAAAGCTTAGTACATATATACAATACCAGAACCCAGCTCAGTACATATATACAGCACCAAAACCAAGCTCAGTACATATATACAGCACCAGAACAAAGCTCAGTACATATACATATATATATATATATATATATATATGTTTTGAGCTTGGTTGTTCGGATATATATGTACTGAGATTTGTTCTGGTGCTGTATATATGTACTGAGCTTTGTTCTGGTGCTGTATATATGTACTGAGCTTGGTTCTGGGGCTGTATTTATGTACTGAGCTTTGTTCTGGTGCTGTATATAGCTCCTTCCATCCAGTCGACGCCCTTCTCTCCAGAGATGTCTGCACACACGGCCGTCCTGTTCCACAGTGACCACCAGTGTGCGCTCGCGAGCTCAGTCCAGACTCAAGAAGCCAGAGTGCACGCATGCGGGAGATTTAGCTGATTGCTCCCAGAAGCACCCTGGGCTATAAGAAGGTCTCAGCCCATTCCACCCACGCCTGAGCGTTGTTGTCGTATTCTAAGTTTGTCTTGCAAATGGTCCCCTAGTGTTTCTTGCTCCCAGTGTTCCCTGTTCCTGTAACCTGTATCCTGATCTAGTGCCGTGTTGAGCTGTTGCCGTGCTGTGCTGTATACCACACCTGTCCTGCTACTCCACGCCTGACATGTACCTACTGCCTAGACCCAGCCAAGCCTGCCTTGCTACTGTCCGAGCTGACACTGGTACCCTATATGAACTATAGACTCTGACCTGCACCCTGTTGGCCAGCTGCCATACCGCCAAGGCGGTACGGCGCTGTGGGTTCACGAACCCTACGTGACACTAAGCTTTGTTGTGGTGCTGTATATATGTACTGAGCTTTGTTCTGGTACTGTATTTATATGCAGAGCTTAGTTCTGGAGTTTATATGTTCTGAGCTTTTTTCTGGTGCTGTATATATGTACTAAACTTTGTTGTGGTGCTGTATATATGTACTGAGCTTTGTTCTGGTGCTGTATTTATATGCTGAGCTTGGTTCTGGACTTGTATATATGTTTTGAGCTTCTCTTTGGTGCTGTGTATATGTATTGAGCTTGGTTGTCATGATGAATAGAACTCCAAAAACAATCTCAGTACATATATATATATATATATATATATATATATATATATATATATATATATATATATATATATATATATATTATATATGTATATATATATATATATATATATACACACAGCACCAGAACAAATTTCAGTACATATATGCAGCACCAGTACAAATATAGCTCAGTACTGAGATAATTTGCAAATTTCGTTTAACCTTTGCCATATAAGTTTGTACGGCATAAAACTACAGCTCCCAGTATAGCCAGATCGATGATAAGGATATGCTGGGAGTTGCTGTTTCACAAAAAAGAACGATACACACATCATCTCGTTGAAGATCATGCAGTAACTACAGTACTGAGCAGTCACAGGGAAAATAAACATTTACATTTAGTGACTCACCGGTGACGACTTCTCAGATTCTAGTCGTTCTCTTTACTTTTCCATCTGGTCCAGAACTCTATGATGCCTCCTGGCCATGACCCATTTCTGGTCAAATTGGTCAATTTGCTGCTCAGATGTCTTCGGAAGCTCACTTTTTCAACATTCCTGCATCTATAAACGAAGAACAAATTCTTATGGTACCACACTCTATGCCCCCAAATATAACAGTATCATACATGTGTCCCCACATGGGGCCCTATCTACAGGGAATACCACAAGGGGCTCTATCTACAGGAAATGCCACAGGGGGCCCTATCTACAGGGAACGCTACATGGGGCCCTATGTGGCGTTACCCTGTAGATAGGACCCTCTGTGGCATTCCCTGTAGATAAAGGCCCCCTGAGGCGTTCCCTGTAGTTAGTGTTCCCTATATAGTCCCATGTAGTTAGTGTTTCCTATATAGTCCCATGTAGTTTGTGTTCCCTATATAGTCCCCAGTAGTTATTGTCCCCTGTAGTTACTGCTCTCTATATAGTCCGATGTAGTTACTGTTCCCTATAGTCCCCTGTAGTTACTGTCCCCTATGTAGTCCCCTGTAGTTACTGTTCCATATATAGTCCCCTGTAGTTAGTGTTCCTTATATAGTCCCCTGTAATTAGTCCCCTATATAGTACCCTGTAGTTACTGTTCCCTATATAGTACTCTGTAGTTAGTTCCCTATATAGACATATGTAGTTCTTGTTCCCTGTTTAGTCCCCTATGTAGTGCCCTATAGTCCCCAAAGTAGAAGGAAAAAAACATTTTCTTACCTGTACCATTGCCGCGCCATCCTCCAGCAACGTCAGTCCTCCTCCATCGGAACGATGCAACGGCGAGATGACGTCATCATCATCGTGCCGACTGCATCATCACTAAAGCGCCAAATGGCGAGGCATCATGTGCCTCGCCAGGGCAGAGCTAGCCAACTCAATTGTATCCGCGTCCTAAGGACGTGGATACAATTGAGTGCAGGGGACCGGTTCCGGCTTCCTGCTTCACCCGGTTCTGTGAACCGGCTGTCATTTTAACAACCGCTTCGGGAGAAGCGGGGCGTACCAGCCGGATACCACCCCTGACTAGGAACCCTAATAATCCCTTCATTGAAAAGCCACAGCTCATTTAGCACTTTCTCAGGATATCTCTACACCTAACCCGGCATTGTGCAGAGAACTGTGTGACTTTGGAACGTCTTGATCTTCTCAGCCCCATTGTAATGTCTGTGGCTGCGGGTTGTCAGCTCCAATCCCCTCCTGACAGCCGCAGCTTCTACTCACCTCAGCCGGATCCCGTAGGGTGCGCGCACATGCTCATGCCCGCTCTTAAAGGGGCAGGGCGCGTACCGGACTTTTTGATGAACTTTGACCAGTGAGTACCCTGGACTATAAGAGGGGTCCAGACCGCTGCTTCTATGCCTGAGCGTTGTTGATGTTTCCTAGTTTGTATATGTGATGGGCTCCTAGTGTGATTCCTCTTTCATGTATCTGTTCCAGTTCCTTTTCCCGTTCCTTTCATTCCATACCATCCTGGTCAAGCACTGTGCTGTGCCAAAGTCGTGTCATGCTGTATTCCACGTCTGACCTGCTTCACCTCGTCTGATGTCTACCTGCTGCCTAGTCCAAGCCGAGCCTGCCCTGCTGCTGTCTCAGCTGCCACAGGTACCTATACGAACTATAGACTTTCACCTGTGCCCCATTGGCCAGCTGCCTTACCGCCAAGGCGGTATGCCACAGTAGGTCCACAGACCCTTTGTGACAGTACGCTCAGGACATGGACCCCGCTGGCCGATTCAAGACCATGACGAGTCACAGGAGATGCGAGCGGATATGCTGGACCTCCGGTCTCGAAAGGACCAACTCCTCCAGGCGTTGAACATGCTTGCACGTCGGCAGGAGCCACAAGCTGCTGTTCCTCCTACTACACCTCCTGGCAGTGTTGATCCTCAGACTACACCTCTTGGCAGTGTTGACCCACGTGTTTCTTTGCCACTTCCTGACCGCTATGATGGAGAAGCAAGTACCTGTCGTGGATTTTTGAACCAGTGCCAGATCCACTTCAGCCTGTATAATTGGACATTTTCGTCTGATGGCACAAGGGTCGCTTTCATCATCTCTCTCCTCACCGGCAAGGCTCTTGCATGGGCGAACCCTATCTGGGAGAGACAAGGACCAGAGACCCGTGACTTCCAAGCCTGCCTCCGGACTTTTCGCATGGATGGACCTCATCTGCAGCGGCATCTTTGATTAACCTACGCCAAGGAGACACCTCCATGAGAGAGTACGCCATCCACTTCCTCACCCTGGCAGGAGAGCGGTTATGGAACAATGAGGCTCCGGTGGCTGCATTCTGGCATGGACTGTCTTCTAGAATTAAGGACGAACTTGCCGCTCGGAATCTGCCCTTCTACCCTGGATTACCTCATCCTTCTGTCTGCCCGGATTGATATACGGATCCGAGAACACCTCCAAGAGGTTCGACGGGAGGGAGTCCTTCCCAGTTTGGCCCCTACTTTGCAGCAACCCCGGCTGTCCTTAGATGTTAATCCTCCTAAGGAGTCGGTAATAATAAACCAGTGTAAGTTATCCACCCAGGAGAGACAACACAGATGCACGTCAGGACTTTGTCTTTATTGCAGCCTCGGTGGCCATCTCGTGCGCCTGTGTCCCCAAAGATCCAAAAACCTAGGGTTGCTAGGAGTGACAACCTTGGGTAAGAGGACTTCCGTCTAGATTGTCCATACCTGTGACCACAGTGTCCGGTGAAAGAACTCATCAGGTCTCTGCGTATCTGCACTCTGGATCTGCTGCTAATTTCATCCGTAGAGACCTGGTGTACCTTCTGCAATTACCCACCACCCCTCTGGAGAACCCATTGACAGTTGCTTCAGTGAATGGACTACCTCTGCCAGACCCAGTTATAGCTGTGACCAAAAAACAATGCCAGAATTGCTGTTCAAAAAAATTGGACAAAAAGTGATCAAAAAGTCGCATGTACTCAAAAATGGTACCAAGAAAAACTAGAAGTTGTCCCGCAAAAAACAATCCCTCATACAGATGCATCGACGTAAAAAGAAAACAATTATGGCTCTTAAAACATGGCAACACAAAAACAAATAATTTTGAAAAGAAAGTGTTTTTACTGTGTAAAAGTAGTAAAAGATACAAAATGTATATAAATTTGGTATCGCCACAATTGTAATGACCCACTGAATAAAGTTATTATGTTATTTATACCACCCAGTAAACTGCGTAAATCTAAGATGCAAAAAAGAGTGGCGAAATGTATGGGTTTTTTCCATTACCCCCATAAAAAAGTTAATAAAAGTTCATCAATAAATTGTATGTACCCCAAAATGATGCTATTAAAAAATACAACTTATCCCGCAAAAAACAAGATCTTATATAGCTATGTCAATGCAAAAATAAAAAAGTTATAGCTCTTGGAATGAGACGGTGGAAAAACGTAAAAAATAGCTTTGCCATTAAGGTCTAAAATAGGTAGGCCATTAAGGGGTTAATGAAAAGAAATGTAAAAAAAAATAAAAAATTAAAAAATGTAAAACCTATAATAGGGTGGGTGGGATGCTGCTCTACTACCACAACTTCCACTTGGTGGCCCCTTCATTCGTATTCTACTCCCTCAGGTCCTTAAATCACAATCTTGGTACAGAGGCTTGGTACATGCCAAGGCCATACATATCATAGAGCCTGGCTGCTGTAAGGCCCCTGGAAAAAAGGCTTCCACTATCCCTGCACAGGTGCTCACCTAGGCTGGGACAGAGGAAGCCCTCTTTCCAGGGGCCTTACAGCAGCCAAGACTCTATGGTTTGTATGGCCTGGCCTTGGCGTGTACCAAGCCTCTGTACCAAGATTGTGATTTAAGGACCTTTTAGGATTAATAATCTCTAGGAACATTGGTAGGTGTATTTATTTTTTATTTATTTTTTTGCAATCCTTTTAAAACTATAGCTCATAAACCTTAACGTAAAATATCTAAAAAAACAAAAAACAAACAAGCCAAGAGAAAAAAGCAATCAATCAATGTATCTGTTCCTTTATGTTATCAATTGATGCAATCTCATAACAAAGTTTGCAATTCACCAATACTTAAAAGCTGTTCAAAACTAATACAACCCATCAATGAATCTGTTTCTTCGTGTTTTTTAAGATTTACTATTGGGAATAGTCTTAAAACAAGTCATTTTATATCATGTACATTTACTGTATATATTCTTATGCATTTCATTTTTTTGTGTCTATAATATTCGAGAAATGCAGAGTCAGCATGTTTTCCTAAGAGGACCTGCACCTAGATGTGTCAGGAAGGGTCAGACTGCATTATCACTAATGCTGATCAGCCAATTCAGAAGCTGCAATCAAAGAAAACCCCAAGAGAGCCAACCAAGGAATCATCATCACTTTCATTAGCTTTTTTGACAGTATATTTCAACAAATGGCAAGAGCTGCAGTTAAGAGAGAGAGAGAGAGAGAGAGAGAGAGAGAGAGAGAGAGAGAGAGAGAGAGAGAGAGAGAGAGAGAGAGAGAGAGAGAGAGAGAGAGAGAGAGAGAGAGAGAGAGAGAGAGAGAGAGAGAGAGAGAGAGAGAGAGAGAGAGAGAGAGAGAGAGAGAGAGAGAGAGAGAGAGAGAGAGAGAGAGAGAGAGAGAGAGAGACATCACAATCCTGTACAGTCGTGTATTAACTGCCATCATTTATTGCTTGCTGTGTAATTTTCTGTTATAGATTGTTTTATGCAATTCACATCCAATGTGCTATAATTGTATTAGGGAAAGACGTTTCTATTATCCAGACTTATAAGTCTAAATTTCAGAAATGGGAAAAATCCTGTAATTATTGTTGCTTGTCAGCCATTAATAGGAACAGAAGGCTTAGAAAATCAATCAAATTATACATAGCAGAAAGTAAAATGTATTATTACACTCCTTCCTATAATTGTATGCTATGTGTGGCCCAGAGTTTGACTAAAGACCAAACATCAGACTTGTCAACTCTGCCGGAAAAAGCGGAGACCTACCGGACTCCTGGAACAGCAGACAAGTATCCCACTCTTTCCTGCAGTCCTCTTTACTCCTGGACGGGGCCGGCCTCAGGACTGTGTCTGCAGCATAACCCTGGAGTGAGGAGGACTGCAAGCTGCAGGAAAGTAGAGAGGTAAATACCTGTCTGGAGATATTTATTTATTTGTTTATTTAAGGGGGCCTTTATTTATTTATTTAGGGGGTCAGGTGTCTGTATTTATTTAGGTGGTCTAAGGTTTGTATTTATTTAGGTGGCCTGGTCTGGGGTCTGTATTTGATTTGAGGTCTGTGTTTTTTTTTTTTTTTGAGGTCTCTGGGTCTACCTATATGAAGAGGATCTGTATCTATTTAGTAGGTGTGTATTTATTTTGGGGGTCTGAATTTAGATAGGGAGTCTGGGGTATGCATTTACTTAGAGGATCAGAAGTGTGTATCTATTTAGGGGTCTGGTCAGGGGTCCAAATTTGCTTCGGGGCTCTTGTCTGGTGTGTGTATTAGTTTTGGGGTTCAGGTCTGGGGGTCTATTAGTTTAGGGGGTCTGAATATGCTTAGGGGTTCTGGTCCGGGATCTGTATTTGTTTAGTAGTTTGTTCTGTGGTCTGTATTCATTTTAGGGAGTGATGAAGGGGATCATATGCACTACTTGTGATTCAAATGTTGGGGGCATGCTTTAAATGAGAGGTCAGGGCCTTTTGTAAAAAAAAAAATCTGAATGTCCCTGAAGGGACTTTGGTAAGTATATCAAATATTGATATGTTTACATATGTTAAACTCCCTAGGGGGAAAAAACCTCACAATTGCAAGCATTGCTGTTTTTGGTCACCACTCTTCCCCCAAAAAATGGAATAAAAAGTGATCAAAAGTTGTATGTATCACAATATGGTACTAATAAAATCTACAGCTCACCCCACAAAAAAAACCCTTGCACCGCTCCTTTGTCTCTCAGAATAAGGCCCCATGCACACGAATGTGTTTTTGCGGCCGCAATTCCCCCGAAAATCCATGGCCCCATTCATTTCTATGGGCCCATGCACACGACCATGGTTTCCACGGTCCGTGCATGGCCCAGGAGCCTGGACCGCAGAAAGAACGGACATGTCTTATTACGGCCATGTTCTGTGGTCCAGGCTCATAGAAAATAATGTCCGCGGCCATGTGCACTGCCCGCGATTTGCGGGGTGCTCGCAGGTGACACTCCGCGGCCGGCCGACTTGAAAATCATGGCCGTGCCCATGAAAATTTTTTTAAGAAATTGTTTATTCTTTGTAAGGCCTTATTCACACGAACATGTTTAACGTCCGTGATAAGGACCTATGTTAGTTAATGGGGCCTTTCAGACATTCCGTGATTTTCACGCAGTGTGTGTCCACTGCATAAAACTCACGACAGTCAATGGGTGCGTGAAAATCACACGCAGCACACAGAAGCACTTCCGTGTGTCGCGCGTGATTCGTGCATCAGTTGATCAAGAAATGACGGGAGAAATAAAAGCACATCCTTCATTTCTTTTTCTAAACATCAAAACCGCGTGTCATAAGGATGGCATATGCGTGAAAATCACGCAGCCACGCAGCAAACACTGATGACACACGGAACTGCAACGCGCAAAAAACGCGTGTTCGTGTGAATAAGGCCTAACAGTAGTACATCTTAAAAGCAGCTATATAAATTTGGTATCACCATAATCATATTCACCATCAGAATAAAGTTAACATGACGTTTTTACCGCATAGTGAACACTGTAAAAATAAAACACAAAGAATAATAGAGGAATCACGTTTTTTTGTCCTATTCCATCGCACAAAGCATTTTTTTCAGTTTCCCAATATATTAAATCGTGCATTAAATGGTATAATTAAAAACTACAACCCGTCCCACAAAAAAACAAGTCCTCATATGGCTTTGTTCACAGAAAAAGAAAAACGTCATGGCACTTGGAATGCAACGATGGAAAAACTTAAATTAAAAAACTAAAATAGGTCGGCGCAAAAGACTCTTGGACATGTTCTGTATATAGCATCACATAGTTTCTGAAATGGTTTTAGTCTTTTATTTGTTAGAAAAAAAATTGTGTTTTCATTTTGCTCTTTACTTAAATCAACAATTTCTATCTAAAATGAAAGATCACCAGTGATTGTAAACTCTTCAGACTTTTTATTTTTTGTTAGTTATGTTCGTTTCTGGGAACTAACGATGGCCAACATTACAGAGATGGTTGCATACACAAAACACAAAACTTCCACATCAGACAGTTTCGCTTTTAAGCCGTGTTCACCCATTGCGTAGATATCACAAAGTTGACCTGCCCTACAAGTCTACTCCAAAATCTGTGCCAAAATTTTTATTGTGAAATTTTCATGCCGATACAGCCTCGGATTTCACGCATTGCTTTGTAATGAATGAAATCCACTGTGAAATCCCACTTTCCACAACAGTTAGGGCATGCTGCGGATTTTAAAATCTACAAGCATATTTCGAATCCGCTACAGATTTGTTACACTGTAAGTAAATGGGAAATATTAAAACCACACTGTACTATATTTTGTTGGGGAATTTCGGTGTGGATTCTGCAGCCAAAATGAACTTGGCTTAAAGGCAAAGTTGTTTAAATTGGAAGCTTAGTAAATATCACTGCACACGTAAAAAAAATGCAGGAATTAGGTTAATGGAGTAACATGAATATGCCCCAAGTAGAATTTTCTAACAACTTAAGTCAAATCTGCTAGCTAGCCACTTTTGCTGCCTCTGTAGCCATTTGCCTGTGATAACAAGGAATAGATATTACTCACATCATTGTACTGAATCACTAGAGTTGGATATTCAGGTACCTCTAACAATCGATATAAGGACCTCCTTTGTAATTTCATGATCAAACAATAAAGCAGTGTTCACTGCACAGATAAATGTTAACAAAACATAAAACAATCTAAAACATAAAGTAGTCTAAGTGCAAAGTCAGTTGCACCTCGAGTAACTATTTGAGGCACGTTTCCTGTCTACCGAGGTCACTTCTTCGTAGATGCTTTTAGGCTTATTGTAGACTCATTTCTAAATGGTTTGCATCTTTTATCTATCAGAGTTATTTCTACTGTACATCTCCTTGAAACGCCATAATAAATTAAACATTTATGCTGAACAAAGTAATTCTCCCAGGAATGGAGGAGTGGAGATCTGATGCAGCCTGCTGTGCTTGCTGAATTTAACTCATTCTATCAATACAACGAGCAAGAAATAGCATTGGTCTGATACGTCTTTGTTTTTAATGAGAAAATGACCATAATAGAACAATCAGTTGTCACAAGTTGTGTAAAGCAATGTGCCACATGGTTAGAAATTTTCAGGAGAAATTGAAATATGCTGAATACCTCAGTTTAAATTATGTAAAATATTTCACTGAAAGGACTAGAATTCGTATCAATGAAGACATATTGATATTTAAAGAACAGAGGTTAAGATAGTCGGGAATTGCTTAAAACCTCATTGTTATTTTAAGCATTGCCTCATATAGTGTTATTTTCATATTGCACATTGAGAAGGCAGAAAACGCAGCTCGGGGATCCAAATTCCTATTTGAGGATCCCTCCGAGTAGAACTCTAACTTTTGTATGACTGTAGTATGTGTCCCATTTACACAGTGTATGTGGCTGTAACAGAATTCTACTCATTGATTTAAAGGATAATAGCTGGGAATTTCCATACACCTTGTTATTATCAAAATGTTTCTTTTGCTAAAGTTTAGTATCACTATTAGTGAATTGCAATTTACACAATATCGCTTAGATTTTAGTTTCATCAAATGTTATACAAAGTCTATTGAGCTGTAGAAAAGGCAAGAGGAACTTCATTTTCCTGATCAGAGTTTGGATCAATCGTTCTCGCATCAGAAAAGATTTAAACAGTGAAAGTATGATACGAAATTATATGGTATATGATGCAGTTGCTTCATGTGTTGACCTCTGAGTTAAAGGAACATAAAATAATAATGTTAAAATATGGCTAATTTCTATTCTAATTAAAAACACCTCTGGCTAGGTGTGAGGAAAACTTGTCAGAAATGAAGGCCCTCTCCACCCCCAAGGTTCAATGTCGAAGTGTAAATGTTTTGCCCAAGCCAATTATGGGCAGCCACAACTTTATGAACCAATTTTGGCATGTCATAAAAGTCGGTGGGAGTCTGTCAGCTTGGACTCCCAACAGTCTCAAGTATGAGCAGGCCCTAGTTCCAACCCATTCACCCGTTTCAGTGGATCGATGGGCATGCATGCAGGCAAATGGGCACTCTCCACTAAAAAAGTTGAGAGTTACACATGGTTAAGACTTATCTGTAATTGCTGCTCTAATTATGCCACATCCCTTTTTAGTAACTAAACAAGTGCTGTACTTGAAGTAAACTTGCTATAAGCTGTCATTGAGGCATTGTATACAATCTTTTTTTTTCCAAACACAGGAGACTTTTTTAGTCTGAAATATGCTGAATACCTCAGTTTTATTGATTTCAAATATTTCCATAATAGGAACAGAATTTGTATGAATTGAGACATATTGTTATTTAAACAGTTAACATAGAATATAGTCAAAAATTGCCTAACCCCTTCCTGACACAGCCATTGCTCGTGTTTTTTTTATTTAATTTTTTTTTATTCCCATCTTCCAAGAGCCATAACTTTTATATTTGCCTGTCGATTTAGCTGTATACAGGCTTGTTTTTTTTTCTTTTTTTGTGGAATAAGTTGTATTTTTTAATAAAACCATTTAATGTCCTTTTTAAAGTACTGAAAAACGTAAACAAAAATTTTTGTGAGGTGGAATGAAAGAAAAGCAGCAATTCTGCCATTATATTTTTATTTGACAGCCTTTATCGAGTAGGAAAAATGACATTTTAATGTTAAAATACATCAGGAAATATGGTCACTGTGGTTAGAAAGGTTTGGGCATAATATAGTTAAGATACTAATGTAGTAGGGATTGTTAATGTTTGCTTTATTCTGCAGGTCTGTATGATTAAGGCGATATCAAATGTATATCATTTTTTATGTTTTACTACTTTTACAAAGTAAAAACACTGTTAAAAAATGTGTTTTGTGTCATAATATTCTGAGAACCATAACTTTTTAATTTTTCAGTCGATGGACAGCTGACACCTGCAGCGCATGGAGCGTACTGAGCTCCATACTGCGCCATCCGACTTCTGCTGTACATGTACAGCGTATGTTGGAAATAGTCATAACCTCATATAGTGTTATTTTCTAATTTGCCTAATATAGTGTTATGACATGTAACATTCATGAAGCCAATAACTTTTTAAATAGAAGACAAAGTAATCAGCTTCCCTAACCCCCAAAATTCAGAAAGTTATAGCTGGCCATTATACTGTATGGGGGCAGCTAAGGTGGCAATACACTGTATTGGGGCAATTAAAGGAGCATTAAACTGTATGGGGGCAGCTAAGGGGGCGTTATACTGTATGGGGCAGCTAAGGGGGCATTAAACTGTATGGGGCAGATAAGGGGGCATTATACTGTATGGGGCAGCTAAGGAGGCATTATACTGTATGGGGGCAGCTAAAGTGGCATTACACTGTGTGGGGGCAGCTATAGGGGCATTATACTGTATCGGGCAGCTGTGTGGGCATTATACTGTATAGGGCAGCTATGGGGGCATTGTACTGTATAGGAGCAGCAATGGTGGCATTAAGCTGTAAAGGGGCATCTATGGGGCATTATACTGTATGGGGTATTATACTGTGTGGGAGGAACTATGGGGCATTATACTGTGTGGGGGCAGCTATAGTGACATCATACTTTGTGGGGGAGTCTATGGGGGCATTACACTGTGGGGAAGCAATATGGGAACATAATGCTCTGTAGCCTGACCGGGTGTGTATAGGCGGGGATTGGGTGGAGTTAGAGGCGTGGCTTAACAGTGAAAACATTTTGTAAAAAAACCTGCAAATACGTTCCATTTCCTTTTTGTATCTCTAGTAATAAACATATTGAGAGCTGCTCATTGCTGGCATGGTACCACAAGACTATGTAACACTGTTGGTGAATATGTACTTTCAGCTTAACATTAAAAGCTCTCTAAAGACTACAATATAACAACCAGGAGGATTATCACTATAATAAATAGAATCAAGGCTATATCCCTTTTGATCAAATAAACCGCATAATCCAATCACGCTGAGCTTTACATAATACAATGAACTCTGGGATATTTTTACAATAAACTACATATCTTTCCTGTCAAGTTGAAAATCAATGTGAGCGATAGGTTATAAAGGCAAAATATTGTGCTTGCCAGTGTATAATGTTGCATTGCTATGAATTCCAGGAGGAAAAAATTCTAAATGATGTGGAAATCATTTGCAAGAATATTATGTAGTAATTGGTAAATCAGTTTTTACACTACTACTGCCAAAAAAGTTCAGAAACTATTGTGTTTAAATTCCACCGTCCCTTCCAGGCCTCAGTAAGTCGTCCAAATTCCATCTTCCTTTTAAGTTGATATTCAACATTTTGCTTCCCAAACATTGTACTTTACTTGATTCTGTCGTTCTAATCATCCCTCCAATGTCCAATCATTTTCTGAAATTCCACTCATGATTCCAGATTTCATTAGAGTTCCAGATGTCTCTTTTTAGTATCACGCATCTCAGTCATTTCTGAAAAGACGCTTATTTTTGACCACCTCATGCACACACAGATCCTGCTTATTGGCCAGAAAAAACAACCGTAGGATTTAAGGTCAAATAAGTGAACTAAAATATCACTTTAGGACCATAACAGCACACACTATTTGTGGGACTGAGCAAACACTAGGACTATTTTTTTATTTATCCTTTTTTCTCTTTATATTAACCCCTTAGTGACCAACAGTACGCCTTTTTACGTTTCTCACTAATGGGCTTTAGGCTAATGCGACGCCTTTTAACGTGATCGCTTTAGCCTAAAGTAGCGCCGAAATTAAAGATCAGAGCTCCGTTCTCTCAGCTACCGGAGGTAGCTGAGAGTTCGGGGCAACGACCAGAGACCATAACGAGTGGTCTCTGGTCACGTGATCGCCGTGAATCGCTATTTCACGGCGTTCACGCTAAAGCGGCAGATAATCGCCATTTCTCTCTCCTCTCATGGAATAACTCCTTAGAGAGGAGAGAGAACGGGTAATTAGTGCGCCCCCCCTCCCACGTCCGATCCCCCCCCGTCCGATTCCCCTTCATGTCCGATTCCCCCCTCCCGGGTCCGATCCCCCCCCCACGGTCCGATTCCCCCCCCCCAAAATGGCGCCCGAGTGCGCTTTGCATATCTTACCTGTGTCGTCATTTGGCACAGCAACAATCAGGGACCGTTGTGACTGGTCCCTGATCAGGTGATCTCTGTGATAAAACCTATCACAGAGATCACTGACAGTTATTTTCATAACACAGCCAGGACATGGGCTGTGTTTCTCTCTCTTCCCATTGTAGTT